>NC_046666.1:92289775-92297357 GCF_010883055.1 Belonocnema kinseyi
CAGGCGTCATTTGAAGGATCAAGCTCGACGAAAATAGTTCACATTAGTGAATACTAATGCCATCTCTTAGAATTTTCAGGTACTTATCAGACTGCCTAGTACATACATAGAAACATTCATGCATACATACATACATACATACATACATACATACATACATACATACATAGTGCTAGTATATTATTATTACATATAGATATAGAACGATATTTCATGATAATTAAACAAATCATAATTGTACTTTAAAATTCAAAGTTTACCGGCGACGAATTCAGAACTGTCGAGTTTTTACATTTTTAAATTATTAACTAAATAAACTGCGTGAGAATTTAATCTAAAGAATTAATTTGTAATAAATTTACGACAATACAGTTTTGCTCCTCTTGACTGGGTTTTACAAAACGTCTGTTCTTCTTCTTCGTATGTTTTCGTGTGCTTACCAGTCTTCTTTGTTGATTAATTTTTTTGTTAACAGGTTGTTTTGCTTGCCTTGGTGCTGCTACCAATTTTTTGCGAATGGCCTTCATTGTTGGTTCAAGTAGATTTAAGTCTCTCATAATACATAATACATAAATTAAAATTATTTCTTGAAAAAAAGATCCTACTCCATCTTCACTCCATTGGGAAACGAACCACAAAACTTCTGATTTCCGGTCAGATGCTTTTCCAATTAAGCTATTAGAGGGATCAGAATAATAACTCTTAATTCAAGAACATAACGCTAATTTTTAGCTAGGTGTTAATGGTACAAGTAATTATTTTAAATTTTTTAAATGTATCTGCTATATCATCAGAGATTGTACCTTACCGACAGTAGATCAACCCTCCAAACCATGAAGGCAGAAAATCTACACAATATCGATCAAGTTAAGAATCTTCAATAACAGAAAATTCTTAACGTCTTAAGGGCATGCTTTTCGGGGACCACGTGACCAAACTAATCCCCGGTTATGAACATTTTTTTTGGTGTTCACTGCGTCCACACGAATTGAGATATCGTGTTTAAACTTTAACACATAAAATAAAAAGCACTAAAGAACGTTTGTATACATCAATATATTGGTAATTTTAAAGAAAGTTTATTTTTAAATTGATGGAATAAGATATTACCATTCGAGTTATAGCACTTTGCAGATTTTCATTTTTTTGGTCCTAAAAATAAAAGATAAATTTCAAATTGGAAACATAGCAACACCAGCAATGTGCTAAAATTTACTCGTCGGAGTTCTCCAACCAACTTCCATAATTCTTGACGTTGAATCGATCAGCTGATAACTATTGTTGACAGTGAACCAACCAGCGGGACTCAGCGTCGGACTCGCCTTGTCTTTCGACCCCGGGCGAAATTTTATTTTTATTCTTGGAATTGTTTTATACCAGTACAAAAAATCTACAAGAATATATAACCATTAGAAAATTTTCATTATTTTCTGCAGATGCACATTTCTCAAGATGGGACTTTATCGACGGTCATTATAAGTTACGTGTATGCAGATACTTATTTGTTGATTTGCAACGAATGTGCAAATTTTATTGCTTACATTAATTTTTTTTAAGGTTTAGACGATTTAGTTCAAAACTGGTGTCAGTGCTCAATATACGCGAACCAAAAAATCCGAAATGCATCAAACCAAAAATTATCTGCATAGTGCTATAACTCGAATGGTAATATCCTTTATCATCGATTTATAAATAAACTTTATTTAAAACTATAAACACATTGATGTATACAAACGTTTTTTAGTGCTTTTTATTTAATCTGTCAAATTTTAAACACGATAACTCAATCCGTGTGGAGACAGAGAACACCAAAAAAAATGCTCATATCCGGGGACTAGTTTGGTCACGTGGTCACGAAGAGCATGCCCTTTAATAAGACTAGATGGAAAATAATATTTTTTAAATTAAAATTATTTCTTGAAAAAAAGATCCTACTCCATCTTTACTTCATTGGGAATGGAATCTTCACTCCAATGGAGTGTAGATGGAGTAGGATCTTTTTTTCAAGAAATAATTTTAATTTAAAAAATATTATTTTCCATCTAGTCTTATTAAGACGTTAAGCATTTTCTGTTATTGTAGATTCTTAACTTGATCGATATTTATTGATTTCTAATCGTAGATTTTCAAATTATTTATGTCTTACGGTCCAATCGTAAATCGAAAAAATAAATATGAGTCAAAAAAACTTGTTCTTCGAAACTCAGATATTTATTTAATAGAAAAACTCCTTTCGAAACTTCCTAACGTTTCGGTACACATGCGCACCTTTTTCAAAGGTTCTTAACCTAAATAATTATATTAAAGATTAATAATTATAGTCTGAACAAATATGATGGATAATTACGTAGATTTAAATACATTGTTACCTGAGTTGATGATAATTTAAAATAGTCAAACAGATCAATTTTGAGTCAAAAAAAGTAACATTTCAGTCAATAATTTTAAAAAATTAATTAAAATTTAGTCATTTTTTAGAAGTCTCAAAAAAATTTTTCGAGACTTGACTCGATTTAAACTACATTTTTTAAAATTTGTATGAGAAAAACAAATTAGCGTAGGTTAGGACAGACGAACAGAAATTGACAGTTTCAGAAATACATGAAGAATACGTAATGAACGATATTGTGTAGATTTTCTGCCTTCATTGTTTGGAGGTTTGATCTGCTGTCGGTGAGGTACAATCTCTGATGATATAGCAGATACATTACAAATTTTTAACATGATACATACATAAATACATACAAATATAGAGCGATATTATCATTAATGGCCGCTGGCAGCGGAGTGGAGCATTCCTTATAAAGATTACAATACTTAAAAGCATGATACAAATATGAAAAGTAGGATTTCATACCGCTGATTATATAAATTTATCGTTTTTCTTGTACAAATTTTTTTGATTTTTAACTAATTAATTATGGTAACGTCTAAACGGTAGGAAGAAATGCCCAATATGTGACTTCAGGTCACATTTTGAATTTGAAACACTGCTTGTATTGGATGTTATCGCGGCACCCAAGAAAAGTTATAGCATTTACCTCATATCTATATGTCAGCTGAAACAGTCACGGAACAAAAACACGTCTTGCTTCAATAAACTCTCAAGTGTACGCGTTCTGTGAACAAGTTGCGCCATCAAAAATTGTTTTATTTTTATAAAGCCCCTTTCTTGTTAAGTGGGAATCTGGAATAATGTGACGACTGTCACAAAAATGTTAAAAAGGAATGTTTTTTAGGTGATGCATTCCATTCATTGCCGATTGTGTCGTGAATTCACCCGGTGCCCCGCGCGGATAGGTTGCATTTCGACTTTAGGGACGAGCTAAGTAAACCAATCGGATGGGTAGCATGTACAGATCTTTTGGTAATGTCCACTGCACCACTACTTTAATCTCGGTTCAGTGGATTTTACATAACGTACAGTATGTAATACGATGCAATAGAGGTTTATTTCACTGAAGGATAATCGTGGAAATAACCTTAATTTCATTGTGTTCATTACGAAATGCTAATAAGTGATTTTGACATTTTCACCCTCTCATAAAGAGCAGTTTATACTGTTCCGGTTAGAAGAAACCTTTTACAATTCTTGATAAGTAAATATTACATTTCTTTTTTCTGCGTGTAGTTTTGGAAAGGTTGGGAATAATGGTTAGTAATTATATCTTTGTTTATTTAAATTATACAATTTTAATGAAGTTTTGTTTTTATCATGTACCCTCCAGTTAAGTCATTTATTGCGCTAGAGCTTTTGTTGTTGAATTTTTAATTTTATTTATCTGCACTTCTAATATATACTAATATCTAATTTCTTGTTTAGGAAATGATCATCAACTAGAAATGGCTGAAAATCCAAGAATGTTGGAATCACAATTGATTCTTAGTCATGTGATTACACCTCTGAGTACACTGGAGAAAGAGAAGCCGCTTTCAGAAAGGAAACATGAATGAAGAGAAAGATTTTAGAGAGTCATGGATAGCGTGGAAACTGAAAAGCAATTAACAACACTCGAGACAATTTTTAATCCAATTGAACCAAAAATAAGGGCCACTCGCGAAAAATTGGTAGCAGCACCAAGGCACACAAAACAACCTGCTAAGAAAACTATTATTCAACAAAGAAGACTGGTAAGCACACGAAAACCTACAACGAAGAAGAACAGACGTTTTGTAAAAACCAGTCAAGAGGAGAAAAACTCTATTGTCACAAATTTATTACAAATTAATTCTTTAGATTAAATTCTCACGCAGTTTATTTAGTTAATAATTTAAAAATGTTAAAACTCGACTGTTCCGAATTCGAGACTGGTAAACTTTGCATTTCAAAGTACAATTATGAATTTTTTTAATTAAAGTTATTTCCTGAAAAAAGATCACACTCCATCTTCACTCCACTGGAAATCGAACCACAAAACTTCTGATTTCCAGCCAGATGCTTTTCCAATTAAGAATTTAGAGGGATCAGAATAAGAACTCTTAATTCAAGAAAATAACGCTAATTTTTAGCTAGGTGTTAATGGTACAAATCATTATTTTAATGGAATCAGTTATGTCATCAGAGATTGTAACCTTGCCGACAGCAGATCAACCCTCCAAACCATGAAGGCAGAAAATCTACACAATTTCGATCAAGTTAAGAATCTTCAATTACAGAAAATTTCCTGAAAAAAAGATCCTACACTATCTTCACTCCATCCGGAATCGAACCATAAAACTTCTGATTTCCGGTTAGATACTTTTTCAATTAAGCTATTAGTGGGATCAGAATAAGAAAACTCAATTCAAGAAAATAACGCTAATTTTTAGGTAGGTGTTAAGGGGGTCACCCCGTGTGTCCAGTCGAAAAAATCGATTTTTTTTTGTTGCCTAAATTTATTCCTGCACATGTGTAGAATATGCTGGCGAAGTAATATTCCAATATTCGAAGTCATTGGAAAGTTACAGTTGTTAGAACGACTAGGTTTACTTCATTGTTTACATCATTCTTGAACTTTCAAACGCATTTTTCTCGAAACCACGTTTTTTGAATTCGGCGGCATGGTATCTCAAAAACGGTTTAACCGATTGCTTTGAAATTTTTAGGGTAGATTCAGCACATGTGTACGCATGGCCTGAACTAGGATCATTAGAAAATTTTAAACCGTTTTTTTTTTCGTAAGAAAATAATCGAAAAAAATCATGAAATTTAAAAAAATCAAAACCGTGTCAATGGAGTGATGATTGAGTAGGATCTTTTTTTTGTCGGTAAAGTTACCATCTCTGATGATATAACAGATTCCTGTAATAGGATTGTTTTAATTATTATAAAATATCGTTCTATATCATATTTGTAAATAAATTAAATGCGAGTGTATTATATGATATGTGAGATAAAAAATAAATAAAATAAAATAAAATGGTTTAGTTGCGTCACCTTTTTATTAGTATCTATAATACAAATTCCCACTTATTTCAATTAAATAGCGTTCAGGGTAGGAAAATTATTTATAATTAAAATTTGTTCAACAATTTAATTTTGCAAAAACTTTGTTTTTTAATCAAATTTTCAAAGATATTTATGGAGTTTTAAGCATTCTATATCACCGAATGTTTTAGCTTAAACCCTGAACCATAAGCATAAATATTTTGAAACTCACATATTTATGTGCAAATACTTAATGATCATATCGGAAAAAGTATTTAAAGCTTCATAGGTTTCACGCGAAGTATAAGGATAAGCTCTACTCCTGGCTTCAACGAGTTGGGAGTTGCGCGCGCCGATCCCATGAAGCGTACGAGTATCCATTCAGGGACTAGACGCTTGTCGCCCTCAGTGCCGTTTCAGTGGCTGTTTGTGCTGACTTTCAGTACCTAAACGGCACTGAGAAAACCGTAGATTCCGTAGATTCTAAATTTTTTACGTTCTCGTAGATAATTTCAAAATTATACCATTTTTAAGACCTCACAGACTAAATTTATTGGGTGAAAATAGCCTTTTAAAAATTTAAATGGGCACTTGAAGGGGAACTCAGGAGTAAAAAACTAGCGGCGCAGGTGCTGAAACAGCACTTAGTCGGCACTGACCAGTTTGGTTTTTTTGCTTGTTCAGTGCGTTTTTATCGGCAGGGGTCAATCAATGATATTATCGTAAGTACAATTTGTTACATAAAAAGAAAAAAAATGTCAGCTTTTTTTGCAAAACTTGAAACGCGTTTTCACGCCCGGCATAAAAATTCAGAAACTGTAGATATGATTTTTGATATTGGGACTGTAGTATTGTGGAGATACCTTAAAATAGCCCTTAGGGATCATGCAGTGCTCTCAATTCGGCACCTTAAATGTAATCTGCATGCGTCACATCGGTACTATGATTGTTTAAAAGTTGTGCGTTTTATTGAAATTATTAAATGTATACATCAATTTTGTATGAAAATTCACCCTTGCAGAATCAATTAAATTAATTTTCGGATCACAAAATAGTATTTTAAAATAAAAGGTAAATTAATTATTTTATTTTACTTTTTAAAAAGGAATTCATGATTTTAAATTCAAAGGTAGGAATACCTCTTTCACCAATGTAAAATTGAAATTATTATTAAAATTTTGTTATACTTTTTAATTGCTATCTATTTAAAAAAAATGAATTGCATCCTTAATTATTTCAAATAAGGACCCGATGGAAATTGAATCACAACACCGCTGAGATGCAAAGAAGTTTCTTTAATTTTATACTCATAGCTTCTATGTGAACCTAAAAAATTTAAAAATAATCATTTGTGACAAAATGGCGTCCGTTTAAAAACAAGTTTTATTTTCACCCGAAAATTTGCATGAAATTGTTTAAAAAATATTTGTTTAAAAAAATTTTCCAGTTCAGAGAGGTTCACACAGAAGACAATCATTTCAACTATATGTGTATGTAAGAAGAACTCAATCGGTAAAATACATTTTGAGTTATCTTGCGGGCAGTTTAGAAAAATATGAAACCGAGAAAAACGCGTTTCAAGATTTACATGTTGAAAAAAGGCAGCATAGGCAGGCTAGCACCAGGCGCGCGGGGCGCCTTTTAGGGTTTAAAGAATGCAGCTGCAACTCTGAAACTTTCACAGCATGTTTTTCGGACGACTAGCTTTCATTTGAGCAAAAAAATCGATTTTTTGAAGTCGTTACATGGGTCGCCCCCCTTAATAGCTCTTTTGCACCTTCAACCAGTGATCCCAGATCTGAAACCACATTAACTCCAATACTATTACAGGTCTATGTCCATGTGAAGAGATTAGGAGATTATAACATATGACTGTGTTGCGTCCGCAACCAATTTCTCTTCTTTTGAATCTGAAAACTCGAAGGTGCACGATTGCAGGTTTCGATTTTGAGGTTAAGTTTTTTTAGGTATAGAATATTAATATTAATACCATTATATATACTATTAATGACAATATTATAAATGTGTTCTATTACATCATATTATAAAAGTTTTCTTTTTCTATTTTGTTCTGCATTTCAAAGAAATTCAAGAAATAGGCGATTTTACATGATTTGAATACTTCGCGCGTTTCATTAAATGCGCATATTTTAAGTTTACGTGGTTTCAAGTATA
>NC_046666.1:92297457-92312211 GCF_010883055.1 Belonocnema kinseyi
ATCTCACGGTTGTGAGACGTGGTTGTTGCTGAAATTTTACCGCGATTTCGCTGGAAGCGGGTGCAATTTTGCAGATTAGCACCCGCTCCCGGCGAAATCCTGCGGTTGTCCTTATGAAAAATTTTTAATTATATATACACACATATACACATATATTATTCATGATAATATTAATACCGTCAATAATATTTTGTTGTATATTATATTTTGTTCATTATATTGTATACTTTATATTGTGTATATTATTGTACATAATGAAAATAAATTATATACTTAAGTATGTAATATTTTAATTATATATAGAATAGAGCTTATTGTCTTTGTTGTATACTCTTACAAGTTTTTACAATATTCTTTTGCCCTCTTATATTTTCAAATAAAATGAAGCTACATATTTTCTGTCTTAGAAGTTTGACCTGAACAGATAATAATTAAATCATAAAATCATTACATACTTCTATGTCTATGCTACAGTTCCTCTTGTCCTTAGACTATACTCGTTTTACTCCTCTGTATCACTATTTCCTTCGAGATTATAATTATATTAATATTAATATTAATTAGCTGTAAATGATTGTGCTGGAGTTTCTAAGCATTTGAAGTTCAATTTATCTATTAAAACAAATAATTCAAATAGCCTCCGGACTTTTGAAATTATAAAATTTGTTTATGAAAATCAGTTGGAATTAAACAATTACAAAATATAGCTTCCTAGAATTTGGTTATATTATACTTTTTGTATGACCTTTGGGACTTCGATTTTTAACATATAAAATTGCTAGCAATTTTAAAAAGTGTTAATACAAAATTTTGTACTTGTTAGTACTTATAAATTGTAATTGCTTTATTTCAAATTATTCTCATGAATAAATTTTTTAATTTTAAAAGGCTATTTAAATTTTTTTGGTTTAATAGATAGATTCAACTTCAAACGCTTAAAACTCCAGCACAATCATTTGCAGCTAATTAATATTAATTTTAATAATAATATCTGTTAATATAAAATGATTATAATTATAACATCATATATAGTTAATTATATATTATATGAATTTTATTATAATGTAATGAAATATAAGTATAAAATATATCTGGTGTAATAGTATTAATCACGGAAATAATATTCTGATATTGTATATGGAAGAATTAATCGCGCGAAACATTTAAATCATTAAAATCACCAATTTCTTGCATTCTTACAAATGCGGAATAGTTGATAGAATATTAATATTAATACTGTTTTATGTAAAATTGAAATTATCTACCAATTTGAAATTGTTTCCATTGGATGGAGATTCTTTAGCTTGAATTATATGTTGTTTTTTAAAGGAAAAAAGATGACAGGTATGTAACCGATTTAACGGAAAAATTTTGTTGACCATGTTGTGAATATTTGAATTTTAAAAAGTGATAAAATGATAACGTGAATTATTAAAAAATTATCCAAGTATTTCTTTAGTTTGAGATATTGTTTAAACTAAAAAGAAAAAGGTAAATATTTGTATTATAAACCTATCTGTGTTACCTATCTATAAATATTTATATCAATAGTTTAATTGAAAACACTTTACAGAAATATGTGGATAATTTCTTGACGAAACACCTTATCGTTTTCTTAAATTCAATTGCTCATAATTCTTTACATGCACTGCAAATTACACGTGTATGCAACGTGCGTTTTACTACATTAAAAATTATTTCTTAGCATAATTATATATGTTCAATTTTTTTATTTTAGTAGCTTAGAGTTAAGAATTAATTGTTTACAGCATTTTGAACTTGAAACCGTTTCGAATTAAGCAATAATTTCAACATGTAAAAAAATTATATATTTTTTTCACAATCGTCCTTCAGATGTTTAAATATGTAATAATAGTATGTCATATGTAATACAATATGTAATATGTAATATTAATATGTAATATTATGTAATAACAGTTACATGATATAAATTTTAAAAACTTCAACCAATTCTCAAAAAAATATATATATTTTTATAAAGATTTTTCCTTATATTTTATGAACTAAATAATTACGACATATGTTTTTGGTAATAAAAAATATAATTTGTAAGATTTTAATGATTTATCCACTTTTACAGTTGTATTATTTTTTAGTTTTAGTTCTGTTTTATACAAAAATGTACCTTTCACTCTGCGTGCAATAAAAGGTAAAAAAATTTTCGTGTAGATGCGGTACGTGGCGTCGAAGTGGAGAATTATATATATAGGACATCACATTTTTTGCCCTATCGAGGTGCTGCCCTCATCGTACTACGAAGTCGAATTCTTGTTTTCTCATTCTTCGTAAAATATGACGGTAAAGCAGTAGAAAGATTTTTTGAGGTTAGAAAAGTTTGACATGTATATATCGCTGAATTTTTTCAGATCTGAAGCTTAATCCAAATTTTCGGTAGTCTTTTTTTTAAATATAAAAGAAATGTTCTCTAAAAATCATATTTTTAATTTTAAAAAAAGTATTATAGAAAGACATTTCGAGATAAACAAGTGCTGAAAACATTTCTCTTAGACAAATATTTTTTTAAATTGAAATAATCAAATATTTATACCAAAGAAACAACTTGCTTAATGTTTGAAGTGTTTAAACATTATTGTTTAAATTTAAAATAACAATAATTAAAACAAAATATATTTCTGGATGAGATATTTTGGTTGAAAATGTATATAGTATTTTTTAAATCACAAAAGTTCTTCCGAAAAATCGAAATGTTAATTAAAAAACACGTGTTTTTGTATATTAATTTGTCTGTAAAATTTTTTGTATAATTTTAATTTTAAATTCAAACAATAATTTTCAACATTTTAAATATTAAACAAAAATTTATTTGATAACAATATTTTACTATCGTATTTTTAATAAATAATTAATACTGATTAAGAAACAATTTTATTTGGGGTGTTTTATTATTTGGGAATTTTCAAATTCGTTAATATTAAAAATTGTCCAGGACTTTTATTAGTTTTCGAAGTGTATTTTTCGTGACAGAGAGTTTTACCGTATCGGGAATTTTATTTTTCGGTATATTTCAGCCGTCCCCATAGAATTACAGAAAATTTTCTCTAATTATAATTTTGGCGCTCGATCTTGTTGATTTTTTCCTATAGTATTAATAAAAAAAATTGTATGGAAATTTTTGATATCACAAAGTTAAAGATAATCACAATTAAAAATTTTTTAATTCGCTGTACATCCTTATTCTTGGATCTTGGCGATTTTTTTCTAATCCATTTCAGTCACTGGTAAACTTTTTTGACATCTAGGTATGTAAAAAAGGTAAACTTGAGAAAATTTAAAAACTAATTTAAGAACTATTTATACTCTTTTAAGATACCAATACAATTTACACAACACTAATTCTAAAATTTGCAAATTTATAGACCTTCAGTTTAAGAACTTGAAGTTTAATGTTAAAATTGCTTCATTTTCAGAATACAGCCTTATTGTTTGAAATTTCTGAATTTTCGTTATAAGTTATAGGTTAGATCAAAAGTAACATTCTGGGATTCGAAATTGTAACAACGCGAAAAAGTTTTAATATAAAATTTGAAAATGCGAAAATACACCATTTTCCATGTTCATTTGGAATCTAGCAAGTCACTTTCTTTCGATTCCTTTGAAAGTCGATCCTTTGCTTTCAGTTTTCTTTTTAAAATATACCTTGAATTCAACGCATTTCAAATTAAATTTTTGCAGCTGCATTTAGATTGAATTATACAAAGGTTTTTTGTTTTATATATAAATTAATTAAAACATTTTATTTGTTTTTCACAATTGTAATTTATAACTTCTAAAATGGAATAATTGTAGCTCAAACATGAAAAAGTATTGACTAATTTCAAATTTAAAGAGGTTCTATCACAAATATTGAACTATTAAAACCTCTAAACTTTTTTAAGGTTTTTAAAACTCTTTTAAAAACTTTCTTTAACAATTTTGGTTGTGATTTCTTAGTAAAAGAATAAGTGCTATTTAGTCTCCAGAACAGCAATTTCAAAAATATTTAAAGCCTTAATAATTTAGACATTTTAAATTTGTACTCTTCAGAATATATTGAATAATTTCAAATTTAAAGCTATTTAAATATGTCATCTGAATTTTTGAATGGAAAGTGTTTGATAATTTTAAATTGAAACCTCTCAAATCATTTAGTTACAAATTAAAATCATACAACTTCAAGTTTTATTTATTTTTTGATAATTTGCCCCACAACCCCAAATTATTATTTTTGTTGTAAGAAAATAACGCCTGATTTTTGTAAAAATTAACAAATATATATTAAAGATTCACTCAAGGTCATTTTTGTTCAAAAAGCTTGTTCCTGAATAAATTAACTCTTATTGTTTCCGATTTCGTTCTGTTACTCAGGGTAATTTTCTGTGAAAAATATTGATTTACAAAGAATATTTGTCAAACAATAGAATGGATTTCTTCGCCCGTGATACAAACGTAAATTGTAGTATAGTAAAAGCAACTGGAAAAATTTAGACGAAAGCCAAGTTAGGTAAAGAAAACAAACCTTTGGTTGTGATTTCTTAATAAAAGAATAAGTGCTATTTAGTCTCCAGAACAGCAATTTCAAAAATATTTAAAGCCTTAATAATTTAGACATTTTAAATTTGTATTCTTCAGAATATATTGAATAATTTCACATTTAAATCTATTTAAATATTTCATCTAAATTTTTGAATGGATAGTGTTCGGTAATTTTAGATTGAAACCTCTCAAATTATTTAGTTACAAATTAAAATCATACAACTTCAAGTTTTATTTATTTTTTGATAATTTGCCCCACAACCCCAAATTATTATTTTTGTTGTAAGAAAATAACGCCTGATTTTTGTAAAAATTAACAAATATATATTAAAGATTCACTCAAGGTCATTTTTGTTCAAAAAGCTTGTTCCTGAATAAATTAACTCTTATTGTTTCCGATTTCGTTCTGTTACTCAGGGTAATTTTCTGTGAAAAATATTGATTTACAAAGAATATTTGTGAAACAATAGAATGGATTTTTTCGCCCGAGATGCAAATGTAAATTGTACTATAGTAAAAACAACTAGAAAAATTTAGACGAAAGCCAAATTTGGTAAAGAAAACAAACCTTTGTCGACCTATAAATACTAATTTTATTCGCCGAAAGATTTTTAAAAAATCTCTTCGCAACACTTTTATTGCAAATATTTAATTGAAGAAAAATATTTGTTATAAAAATAAAAATAGTACAATTTTGACATACAATTCTTAAAATAAAAAAATCTGTGTATCAAACCACAATCCAATCCGACTATTCTTTCAAAAGCTATCCGATATACAGACCACAATAACGACGACGTAGACGCCAGAGAGACAGACAGATACCGATGTAAAAACTTGTTTTTCTGAGTCAAGGAGCCTCAAAACGTCGAAATTTAATGAAATTCGCGAAAATCATTTTTCGCATAAAACTCTTCTCATTATGGATGAGAATGTGATAAAATAATCGTGGGGCCTTGAAAAAGTAGCGTTTTTCGCCTCTTGACTTTTTTCCATATCAAGCTTTTTTTGCTTCAAATGTCCATGTTCGTTAGGTTTTTTGGATTTTGAAAATCCTTCAACTTTAATAAGTTTGATTTTATCAAAAAAAGTTGTCAGGATAAATTGTTGATATTTTTTTGTACCATAAATAGCTGTCGATAACATTTTCAAATTTTGAAAAAAGTGGTCTCAAAAATTTTGAAAAAGCTTAAACTTTTTGGATTTTTATCAAAAATGGCTGTTTAACGAACTCGATTTTTCTTTTTGGTCCCTCGAACAGTGTCTCAAAGCTCAATCCAATCGGACCAGTCTTTCGAAAACTATCCGGTATACAGACAACAACAACGACGACGCTGGACAGACGAACAGACCCCGACGTAAAAACTTGTTTTTCTGACTCACGTGGCCTCAAAGCGTCGACATTTGATAAAATCCGAAAAAGTTATTTTTCATAAAAAACTAATACCTTCTCATTTTTGATGAGAATGTAGAAATTATCAACAAGATTTGTAGAAAATCTTTGAAAGAATAAAATTATTGTCCCGTAAGTTACAACCGAAAAATGACAATTACAAACAAATGAAAGTTGTTTTAAATATTAAGCTAGACTCGCGACCGGGACAAATCAGAAAATTAAAGTAAATTTGATGTTTTCAAGTGTTGACTTTTTATTTTGAAAAATTACATAATTTTAAGAGGAGGTATAAAAATATGGGACCACTCACAAAAATTCCGAAAGGGATTAAAAAACACGTGTGCTTTGAAAGAAAAAAATGTTCTGCCTAAATTTTCAAATACTATGCACATTTTCAAACAAATTTTTTCATCCAGAAATATATATTCGATTATTGTATTTTCAATAAATAATATTTAATAAACAATTTTTTAAATTGCTTAAATTCAGGAATTTTCTAGCTCGGATATTTTATGATTCAGGCATTTTCTTTGGGGATTTTTAAAATTCGGTAATATCTTATTGTCTGTAATTTTATTTATTTTATTTTTCGTGAATTTTCCAATTCGACTTTTATATTTCGGGACTTTTATAATTTCGGGAATTTTATTATTGGTTATTTTTCAATGTACGAATTTTACAGTGTCAGGAATTTTATTTTTCGGGATTTTTCAGTCGCTTTTTCCGAAAAATAAAATTCCCACATCACTGTAAAAATTCCAAAATTATAAAATTTCAATGTTATAATTTCGGAATTTTTACAGTGGTGTGGGAATTTTATTTTTAACTTTCCAATTCGGGACTTTTATATTTCGACAATGCATTGTCGAAATATAAAAGTTCCGAATTGGAAAATTCTCAACAATGTACAATCTTACAGAATTTGAGAATTGCCGACAGAAAATTTCCGAATTATACAATATCCGGGCTAGACAACTCCCTAATTTGAACAATTAAAAAATAGTTTGATAATAAATATTTTTTTAATAGAATAATAAAATACTTATACCAAAGAAAAAACTGTTTTAATGTTTAAAGCTTCTAAAAATTATTGTTAGAATTTAAAATAACAATAATTGAAAAAATGTATTTTTGAATAAAAACCGATGTTTGAAAATGTGCATTGTATTTTTGTATATTACAGAAAACTCTCGCAAAATTAAAATCATTATTTAAAAAAATGAAAATAAAAGTCGCGTTAAGTTAGTCTGAATTGAATCCTGTAAGGACTCCGATAACTTTCGACTTCTGTCGATCTGAATCGATTGTCGAACACGAATTCCCTAGGCTTTCAATCGACTATAGACGGTAGTCGAATCGATGAAAAATGGAAATCAACAGTTCAACATAGGCGTCGTCATCTTCATAATGTATTTAATAATAAGATTGCTTTGACTATTTTTCAATCAATTTTACTTTGTCGATGGTATTGAATTATTGGACTCACGTCCAAGAAAGTAAATCTACACAATTTTAAGATATATAAATTGATCAAACTCAATATTTAAATGTTGAGGTTATATTCGAAAGGGATAAAAGTTTTAATTTGTAAACATTATAGATTTTTAAATATATTAAGGTCAATTAAATTTCTAAGATACATTCCTCGAACGTTCCGCCCTTGGTAACATTTCCGGAACGTCGCACTGGCACGTGAAAGGAACTTACCGTTATTGCATTTTTTACCATCAAATATCTCGTACGCTATAAGATATAGATAAAAATGGATGTCATTTTTTATTTTTTTGTCTCGCATGTACAATTATATATATAATATATTTAATTCCTTCTAATTGTTCAACTCTGCCTCTCTAGAGTTAAAATTATTTAAATTCACACATTTGCAATGATTTCTTTATTGCATTTTTTAAGACGTTTCAATAAATTATTAAAATATAAATTTGAATATTTTTCGAATTTATAAGTTATACAAAGATTTAGTAATGAAAAATAGTTAAATAAATGCTTTCGTTAAATTTTACTAAGTCGATTGAAAGGAATAGGATTTGCACTTTTTCTGTTCCCGTTAGGGGATTTTTAGACGGAGGAAAAATCGCGCATTCATAAGAATACACATTCTTAATTTTTCTGAATTTAACGCTTGTTATCGGGTATTGATGACAATAATAACAATAGTGGTAACTACTCTTTAGAACGTTCTACAGGGGTGGACATTTTACAGATCCCGGGAAAGTGCCTGGAACATTCCTTTCATTGAGGCATTTAGATTATTTCTTCTATATTTACTTCGCTTACAAGTTTAAAGTTTTATTACATATTTTAAAGCTTTTTCAAATTTTGAGATTCGAAAAAAAAACAATAATATATTAACAGTTATTGATCTTTTTATCGTAGGTACTTATTGCATTTTTTCTTTTATAAATAAAGTATTTGCATATTTTTGTTTTAGGATTGAAATTATGAAATATTGTATTTGAAATATTTAATTTTTTATTCTAGATTTGAATACTGTTACATTTTGCACCATATATTCCACTATTACTATGACCTTTTTTATCAGTGTTTAAGTTTGAATTCTTAAATCTTGTTATTAATCATTTCTAAATTTGTTGTGCTTTTTATCATAAATTTTATTTGTCTGAAACACTTGTGACACTGTTTTTGAATTTGTATCCATTTTAAACATTTAATTTATTTGCAAAATGGATGCTTGATTAATGTTTACTTAATTTTTATGTAACTGAAAAAATATATATGCAGAGTGTCCACTCAAAGCCTGGAAGGAAATCCCCTGACAATTCGAGGTTTTTTCCAGGTATTTAAAGTTGTTTATAGGTATAATTCTTCATAGTAACTTTTGAAATAAAAATATTGCATTTTCAAAAAGATAAATTTATTTTCAATCAAACAGTTGAATTTTAAATAAAATACATGAATTCTGCAGCAGATAGTTAAGCTTTTAACTGAAAAAGATCAATTTTCAAACAAATAGTTGAATTTTAAACTGAAAAAAATCAGTTTTCAACAAAAAATGGAAAAGTTAAAGTTGCACTTAACATCATTAATTTAAAAAAAAAAGAAATTCGCAACGTTCATTTAACGGAGCAAAACATTTCGTGAAATTTTCTTAAATTAAATATTATTTTAAGAAGTATGTTTGCTCTTTATATAACATTGAATAAAATACTCACAATGTATGAAAAATATAATAATTTCGCGACTCAACAGAGAAAACAAAAGTTTTAACGAAATAAAAATTATTTGAGCCATTAAAAAGTAGTTTAGAAAATAACTTAAACTTTTATTATTCATCAATTAGTAATGACTTAGATATAGAAAATTATAATGAGATACCCTTTAGTCGTCATAAATCTAACAAACGTACGTTCGTTTTGCCAAAACGTACGCGTTTTTTGTAGATCTAAAGGGCCCATTCCCTTCAGTGAATAGGGGTGGTTGTGGGAGACAATGAAAGAGAGGGGAGTGAAGAAGGGCCTGATCGAAAGGGTAAGGGAGGTATACGAGGAGACGAAAGATAGTGTGAGAGGAGGGGAGGGAATCTCAGAAGGATTCTGAATGGATAGGGGGTTGAGGCAAGGGTGCCCGCTTAGCCCAACGCTTTTTGCAATTTTGATCGCGGATATAAAAAGTAATCTAGCGTCTGGAGTGGTAGGAGGTGTTAGGGTAGGAGGAGTCAGGATATGGTCACTCGCATATGCAAATGACATAGTGCTGCTGTCAGAGAGGAAAGAGGCTTTAAAGGAGATGGTGAAAAGGTTGAGAAGATACTTGGACAATAATGGGTTAGAGTTAAATGCGGACAAGCTCGAACGTTATGTTGTTCAAGCAAGGAGGTGGGTGAGATAAGGGAGGGGAGTGGAAGTGGAAGTGGAAGGGAAAAGCGGTGCCGGAGGTGAAAGAGTTTGTGTACCTCCCTGGCGGACCGAAGGAACCGAATGGAGCCTCTAAAAAAGTACCCGTAAAGACCCCATTCGGTCCCATTTGAATTAGAAACTAACTGAGTAATCGCAATACTTTTTCTTGCAGCGTTAAAAACTTTAAAAAATAAAATACCTGTCATTTACACGTGCCGAAGGCGACTTCAAGTGCATCTTCTTTTAGTAGCAGTTAATAAGCGTTCCGTTGGTAACTTTAATAATTTTGTCTGGATGCTAGCGCCACGTAGTGAAAACCTCAGATAACAACGCTGCGATGCAAGTTAGAGAGAATTTTATTTTTAAACTTCGCGCGTAACATAATACTTGAGCTATTCTGGATGCGCTTGAAGTCACCTTCGACAGAAGTTAATGACGTTTTTTAATCCGAATATCAACAGTTTAAAAGTTGACCTTGCTGTTTTTTTTTAGTTTTTAAAAAAAGGAACCGAATGGGGACCCAATGGAGTCTTTACGGGTACGTTGTAGAGGCTCCATTCGGTTTCTTCGGTCCGCCAGAGCTGGGCTTCCTGTTTCAAAGGAATGGGGGGTGGATGGTCATATAAAAGAGAGGGCGAGAAGGGCAAATGCAGTGATAAGGAAATTGTGGGGGGGGGGGCGGAGGAGAGGTTGTTCGCAGATGATTTTGTAAGGAGAATGAAATTGTTTGATTCGCTAGTGATAAGTTTGTTATTTTACGGAGTGCAGGTGTGAGGGTGGAATGTAAGTGAGGAGGTAAATAGGATACAGGAAAGCTATGTAAAGGGGACACTGGGGTTGGCAACGAATACGCCGAACTATATTGTCAGGAGGGAGACAGGAAGAATGAGTCTAGGGATTATAACAGGTAGTCGAGCGTGTAAATATGAGGAGAAATTTTTGGAAGAGGGGGGAAGTAAGCTGGTTAGGGAGTGTTGGTGGAAGAAGGAGAACAGACGCAGTGGTGCAAAGATGGAGGTGGAAAGGTAAAGATATTTTAGAACGAATGGATTGCAGATGGATGGAGTGAGAAGGATGCACGAGGAAGGAAGCAAGGTATACGAGTTGGTTCAAAAGAATGACATGGAGAAAGAGAAGGGAGAAGGATGGGAGAGAATAAGAGAGTTAAGATTTAACGGGAACTATGTGTGGATTATGCCAAGGGAAAGGGCGCGATATTTGTGTGAGAAAGGAAAGCAAACAAGTCAGGAACTTATAGCGAGAATGAGATGCGGTTGCATGGAGAATTATAATAGGTTCGGGTTTTCTAGAGATAAGAGAATGTGTGAATTGTGCGGGTAGGGGAATGCAAAAGCTGAGCCCTGTTTGGAGGAATGAGAAGAGGTGAAAAGGAGTGGGATAAGCATGGTGGCATTGTTACATGAAAGGGGGGATAAAAGGGCAGCAGCATAGGTAAACTGAGTGTTGGGTAAGATGGAGAAGAAGAGAAGGAAGGAGGAAAAGGAATAGATAAGGAAAGATTGTAAATAGGAGAAGAAGTAGATGTAAGAAAACTGTAAATATTGTACATAGTAGTTAAGTATTATGCGTGAGCCGCGGAGACAGAGGCTGGCAATGCGAGGCAAAGCGAGGAAAGAAAGACATGCGTGCGAGGCGAGGCGCAGTAAGGAAGGTTAGGATATCGAAGCTAGCGTATTAGTTATACGGTGTAGATAAATGTTAATTTGGAAGAGATAGCTGTAAGAAAACTCTGTAAAAAATGTAAGTGTAAGAAATTCAATTTTTTAAGGCCAGCAGGCCGAAAAAAAAACGTTTATCTATCTAAGTAGTTTAAAAAATAACTTAAACTTTGATCATTCATCAATTAATAATGACTGAGCTATGGAAAATAATATTGAGATACCTTTTAGTCGTAAGAAATCCATCAAACGTACGTTCCTTTTGCGTCGTTATTTTATTAAGCTTTTGCAATTTTCGTTTCGAAAATTCGAAAAGTTGATACTCCGGTACATATAGTTAAGTCTTTAAATTCGACTGTGCTGATAGGCGTAGACATAGGTGGAAATATCACATTATTTAGTTATTTTCTAGTAAATCTGGCAAGTGCCATAATACTTTAAGAGTAACCCTAACATTTTTTTATGTATTTGTGGTCCCCATTCTCGAACGAAAATATAACCTCTTTAAAGTGATATATTATGTTTAATAAATTTCGTCAATATAATCCAATATTAATTTATCAAAAGTGGTTTATAGCGTCCTCATAAGAACTGTAAGCATTGGTTTTGTAAATAATTTTTCAAATAGGAAAGATTTAATTAAAATTTAAGTGCAATTCAATCACTAAAGAATTATCCGATAAAATCGAATAAAATACAGCAACTTTTTCTCAAACATTGGTGCCCGGAGGACCATTTTGATCGTATTATTTCGTAATACGATTACGCAAACGACAATCGGTTCGACTATTAAATATTATCGCACTATTTTTATTGTACTTAGTTATTCAAAATAAATACAAGCTCAATATACAGTATATATCAAATATGTAATTCTATATAAAGATTTAAAACTACATTAATTTTCTTATATATTTGATTTCCTTAATATATTACAATAAAATCCTATAAAATTCACCCGCCTAACATGAAATTCTAATTTATGCTTTTAGAATGTTATCTTCGACTCGAGAAATATTCAACGATTTTTCGACCGGAGTACCATTCTAGGGACTTTCGAATTTATTCGAATCAAAGTTTAATAACTTGTAGAATTCAAACGACATCAGAGTCCCACTGCTGTTTTGGACTCCTCAATTTAGATAAAAATCTTCTCTGAAGGGGTGCTCTCATCTCGGAATAGGTCTCTCTATAGAAAAAATCTGAGAACAAGGCGATCGCGAACTGCCGCCAGGTGAAATACAATGCATGCGGTCTCCTTGTAGTACTTCATACTAATGACTTTTGATTTCTCTATACTAGCTCATGTAGGTGGTGTAGTAGAAGCCAGAACGAATTAATTTTAATAAACATTTTAAATTTCGCGCCAACCGCGGCAAACTAGAGTGCGATTTTACCTCAAGCGCAGTAGCTATGGACGCGGATATCTCTGACATGTGCAGTAGTGAACCTTGTATATATTTAGGTTGACCCTGATGGCAGATAGGTTAACATAACTTAAAAATAAAAATAGAAATCACAACTGCGCATATCAGATATATCCGCGTTCATACATCGCTGACTCTATTTTTCATAAATTGTCGTTATATTGAAGTTTAGTTAATTTAAAATGCAAAATTTTCATATTTCAACAGTAAAATTTGCCTAATATATTTTTATTTATAAGTATACCTATAAGAGTAAATAACGTTAAGAATATTTTTAAAACTCATACATTTGCACTAAGAAGTGAAACGGGAAATATAAAGAAAAGGAAAACTGACCTGTCCTTTTCTATGGACGGGTCCATAGAAAGGGACAGATGTCAATTGTGCGACTGCGCTCGGTCGGCCAAGTAATATGTACCTGTCCATTATTCCAAGATTTCTATATACTCATTAACATGCAGAGATTCACGGAGTCAAATGGAAAATAATTTATCACTTGAGATATGACGAAAAGTTTTCGCTGTAGTAATTTTCGGAAATTCCCAAGCGAAACTTGGCGTTGTTTTTTTCTCGAAGCACCTACTAACTTTATAGATCATCGGTTACTTATAGGTTTTCGGTGTTGCTGATTACGATTCTGACGTCAGAATAGCAAAATTCAAAATGGCGGATCCAAGATGGCGACTATTCAACTCTTAACTCGCAATTTTCGATTAATTAACACAAAATTTGTTGTATGGCGGTTTCTCTGGTTGCTGTTTACGATCCTGACGTTAAAATTACCAAAATGCAAAATAGCAGATCCAGGATTGCGGATATAAATGATTTAGTATGAATGAAAATACACTGTTATATGAAAATATGAGATGAGAATCACAATCAGCGACCGAAAGACCTCCCTCACATCTAGTTTCATGTCTAGAGAACAGACAAAACCTCGAATTCGGTAAAAAAACATGGTCGCCATTTTGGAACCGCCATTTGGATTTCAAATTTTTAAAATTCGAAAGCAAAATTGCTATCAGTGTACGCAAAAACTCTTACATGTTAAGTTTCACACCTATCAAAAAGAAAATGCGCGAATTTTGTCTAACATTGTCGTCATTCTTGGATCCGCCAACATGAATTTTCCAATTTCGGAATCACAATGGTAATAAGCGGCCCTTAAAAATTATGCAGTATCATAAGAAACAAATAATTAAACATGCGTTACAATTTATATTTTTTCAAAGAAAATTCCATTTTTGACATTTCAAAATATTTTCGAAAAAACTAGCCTGCCAAAAATTGAAAACAAATCTATTTTATAACAAAATGTTCAACTCTCTACGACTTTCGGTTTAAGCATAGCAGAATTTATTTTTGAAAAACGCGCATTTTGGATTTCAATTGTTTATAACTATATATTAATAAACAATTTTACACAATTTTTTAAAATAATTACGAAGCATGGACCCTTAAGAGTCTGAGAATAAAGGTAAACATGCTGGAAACTGTAAACTGTACTTAGCATAAAAAATACAAGAAACCGGTGATACATATATGTACCACTGGCCCTGAAAGGGTTAACTAAAAGTTGAATGAAATTGATGAACCTACCGACTCCCGCTAAGAAAAGTTGAATAACCGTGAGCGTATTTTAAAAATATTTTATTAATTAAAAAGTGAATTGTTAATTGTTAAATAAATGGTATGAAATGTGAAATAATTAACTGTGCAAAGATTAAGGGCATGTGACACAGCTAAATACCTATATTACCGACCACAGTTTTTCAGTTCACTGAATGTTTTTTTGAACCTAAGAACTTTTTTTGTAAATAAAA
>NC_046666.1:92312311-92330173 GCF_010883055.1 Belonocnema kinseyi
ATTTTATTTACAAAAAAAGTTCTTAGGTTTAAAAAAATATTCAGTGAACTGAAAAACTGTGGTCGGTAATATAGGTATTTAGCTGTGTCACATGCCCTTAAGTAGAATAAAATATACAGAAAAAAATACAGAAAAAATAATTGTCTAGCATGAATGCTTTTCGAACGAATGTTTAGGGCGTGACAAAGAGGTCAATAATATTAAAGGATTGTAAGAAATACTTCCTAGTTCACGGTCTAGTCTTGGCAAATTTAACATGACGAAGGTTAAGAGTGATCAGTGAAGAAAATTTAAATTAACTATTCGTGTACGGATGGTGGAACGTGAATTGATTCAACCTTTTTGTTCCCTGGAAAAGAAAGACGCAGTCTTCGTCAATTGCTAAAGCGTTCCATTTTAACCTGCATCGCTGTAACCTGAATCGTTTTTTTCCACATTAACCTCGATGTTCGTTGCTGGCATAGCGTCGGCAAACAAAGGCAATTTTTGCACATGCGTAGTGCGATTCATACGACACTCGCGTGTCTCTCTCGGATCTCCTTTGAAGCTCTACCATCCCGCATTCCCCTATAAGTTACCCCCAAAATATGCCTGAGTGCCATGCCCATGGACCATGGCGACTTTTAAACACTGTGTCTGCTTTCAAAATTATTTTCGCGAATAAGTGTTCTGAGTCGACAATTTAGCCATCAGTTTGATGATTAGTGTTCTGTACCATCTTTCTGGAGTACTTTGTAGGCGTAAGGATGTCATAATTCATTATTTATAGCCGCTTCTTTAAATATGAAGTCAGCATGTGACACTTCGCTTGTAAAGTACTCTCCTCCAGGGTAATGTCAGGTATAATTTACCCACTTATCAATTACCCTGACCGAAATGACCCCCACCTCAGATGACTTTACCCCGAATTAATGATTACTTGCAACATTTTTTACCTCCAGTTTTTTCTGTGTTCACATTTTTAACATTATCTCACGAATAAAGACATTTTTTGCGGAACAAACTAAACATATATTAGCAGCGACTCCTTGCTGTAATCTTGTTCAAATTGACAAAAATGTCAATCACTTTAACACCTTTCATAAATAAATGCACATGCATTTTCACATTAATATTGTTTAGATAATGAACAGTTCTTGTTAATTGGACAAACAGGGCAACAAGGAGTCATTGGTACATTTCTAACCTACTCAACGAAAAAAATGAGCCTATTCCTGCGAAAGTGACCAAAATGTACATTTGTTTATGAAAATTGTTTAAATAACTAACTTTTATTATCCGTTAGCAAATCATCACGGCAAAGAGTCATTGGAAATACATTTCTAATTGATTTCGCAGAGAAAATGGAGCCTATTCTGGGGAAACTGGTCAAAATGTGCATTTATTTATAAAAAAATGTTAAAAAATTAATATTTTTTATCAATTAGAACAAATTACAGCAATTAGTCACTAACGATACATTTTTAGTCGATTCCGGGCTAAAAATTGACCCTATTCGAGGAATAACGTTAACACAGATTCATTGGCAGGACGTTTTTGGTCAATTGTACAAAAAAAAATGGAGCCTATTTATTGTGGCATACGTAAATTGTGTATTTGCTTATAAAAATTGTTCAAATGATTGGTAAACAGCAAATATTTATAAATCATCACAATTAGGCATGCATTTCTCTTATATTGTATATAAAAATTGTGAATTATAAACAACTAATCATTGCGAATCACGAAAAATGGCTTTGTTTATTAAATTGTTTAAAACATTATCAAATTTTTTTCTTAGTCTAACCTACTGAAAACTATTACTAGATAGGAATTACACTGGCTGAAGCTTTTCGTTATTCTATTCAACGATCTTAAAAAAAGACACCGACTTGATATACCGGGAAACATTACGGTTATTAAAAAAAAGTCAAAATCCATTAAAAATTGAGTTCTAGACAAACTTTTGTCCATAAAAAATGCTTTTGAATACATTGTGCGACGGAAAAAAAATTACTTTTTTTATTCAAAATAACGTACACTCCACAAAAATTGACCGATTTAGACCGATTTAGAATTTTAGAGGCTGATTTTAAAATTAGGCTTTCAATTTTGTTATAAATAAACAAATGTGACGAAAAACAAGGAGATTTATTCTACTTGAGGTTCCCGGTGCTCGTCAAAGACATAAAAATGATTGAAATCGTCTATGTTTCATAGAGTAATATTATTTAAAGATATTGTAATTTTAGATAATAAGGAAAAAAATTTGTAAACAAATTACTTGCTGAAAGAATGTTTTTACGATTTTCCATAAGATTACGTTTTTAAAAGTTACATTGCAAGAAATTTGGATACAAAAATATAGCGATAAAGAAATTTATTCTTAATATTATTATTGTTAATATTGTAAAAAAATGCAAAGATAAGCCATTGTTGAAGGAAGAATTCGTTTGTTTCGATGACAACTTTTTTAATAAGGAACTTCATGATAATTTCTGAAAAAATTGATAATTTGGTTTATCAATTTTATGACATATTAAAACAATTTTAAAAACAAATGTATTATTGGGCCATCTTTCAAACAAAAAATACTTTTTTTTTCGATGTCCGACTTTTTAATTGGAAACTTTATGATAATTTCATTTTATATTTTTACTAAATCAAATTGCATAAACAAATGAATTGTTCGGCCATCTGTCAAAGGAGACTTTTTTTACGATGTCAGACTTTTTAATTTGGAACTTAATGATAATTTATTAACACTTATGTTGATAAATTATATGATGTTTTAAAGAAATATAATAAGCAAATGCTTTATTCGGGTATTTGTCGATGAAAACTTTTTTTTTTCAATCTCATACTTTCCAGTTTCATTTTCTCAATATTTTCATTCTTTTAATAAGGCTGCAGCTTCAGGATCGTGTAGAATAACCATTGTTTTATACTTTTGCCTATGATTCTTTTTTTTTATTGTGAGGTTACGACAGAAAAAAATGACGATAAAACATTTATTCTACTGTTTCTTCATTTTTCTCGCAACTTTGGCATACGCGCCAGGCTGAGCTTATTTGCATAACGGTAATATAAGAGAAAACAGAAAGTGTCATCATCAAAGACAGTAATTTGAATTAGTCTATTTTAACAACATATGCTACCAGACTAAAACGTGACTGATGTTCGAAAATCATTCATAGACGAATATCAGATTCCTTTATAAAAAATGTATTATGCGCACGTTTTAGCATGTAATATTTTATTTTCTCCTTTTACAGAATTACAGTTTGTATTATTTTTGTTCTTGTTATTTTTTTCGTGATAATTATTATTTAAAAAAGAAAAAACGAGTTTCTTGGCTATGTTTAGTCCTTAGTTGTAAATAATTGAATTTCACAAAACTTCCGTGTTTTTCATTATAAAGTTGTGTAAATTTTAAAAATGGCAGCTTTAAGTGTTATAAATCGAGTTTTAATTTTTGTGCTAATTAACAATTGCAGTAAAGACCTACATGTTTTAGGGCCGATTCCACCAGCTGTAATTAAATTCATGATTAGCTAATCATGATTATCTTTTAGTGAGCGTTTTAATCACAATTAACTTCTGGCGCGTTCCATCATGAATTTTTAACCTCGGGTTAGCCAACCGTATGCTCTGTTCGCAATAAGTCTAGTTTCTGCGTGTTTCTGATGTAATGGTGATTCTGATTGGCTGATTTCGAACTTGTACTCGCGCGAAAAATGTACCTCGTCTGCTCGCGAACGACGAGCGATGACGTACTTTGTTTATGCACATCGTTTCCAAATAAATTTACAGGAATTAGTCATCGACTGTAATTGAATATAAGTTGTGTGAATACAAGATATCGTTATAAATTCGATAAATATTTCACATCATACTTGAACTTCAACTTTGAGGTTATGTTGACTCCCTTTAATCGCTGATTAACTCGCTAACCAACCAAAAAAGGCCGGTTAAGTTAATCGTCGATTAGACTTCTTTAATCGCGTTTTAAAAATTAATGGAACGCAATCTGCCGATTAACTTAAGTTAATCAACGATTAAAATTTAATTGCAGATGGTGGAATCGGCCCTTAGTAGATCACATTTGCTCGACAAATTCTTTGGACAATGAAAAACAAAATGTGGTGCGCGAAAAATGGTCGCGAACTTTATGCCAAATATTGAAGAAAAAAGGATAGAAAAATTCATTTTACAATGCAGAAAAGTTGGATAAATCAAACAAAAAATGGTTATCTTCCGACTTCGTAATTGCGTTTAATCGTGCAAAAGTAGGCAAAAAATGGGTGCTCCCGAATTGCAATTTAAAATGCGTTTCTGAGAAATTTGTGCTCAGATGGAATAAAAAACTTGGCTAAGGTAAAAAAAAATTGATTTTCAAAATTACTATGGACATTGAAGAAATTACAAGTTAACAGTTTACAACTTTACTTTAGAAGAAGCTATCGCCTTTTACGACTGCAGATCAGCAGATTGCATGCAGAAAGTTCGCAGAAGTGAAAGATATAGATAACAGAACATACAGTTCCCATCTTTTTCACTCTTGTGGACCTTCTGCATGCAATCTGCTGATTTCCAATCGTGTGAAAGCGCCCTTATTGAATGCTTATAAAAAGGGAGCAAAGCACATAACCTCACATTTATGCATCGTTCTGCCTGTCTTCATAATGTACTTCTTGTGGATCAGCTGACCTTCTCTCCCTATTATAAGGAGCTTATGGAGCGACCGATGCGCCGTGTGTGCCTCCTGGTAGAACAAAATTTACAAAGCCAGCATGCGGGCGGGATTTTTAAAATTGAAACATTTTTCTTAACACTTATATTCATCTTCTTATTAATTAATAAGACAATTTACTGTTGTTAAAAATACTGAAATTGAAGTAATCAGTGATATCAGGAAATTTCATTAATAATTAAGAACAAGATCGCTATTCTGCCATATTGAAGTGTATTTCACCAAAACAGTTAAAAAAATGAACACAGTGAATCAAGGTGCAAAGGTTTTAAATTTTATTTCACATAAATAGTTTTACAATTTCTTTTTAACGCATCTTAAGAAATAAAAAATAAAGTTATTAAACGTTATGACATACATACGAGGTGTGTTCAAAAAATAAGGTGACTTTATGGATTTCTCAAAAAATATTCACTTATTCCTCAATATTTATGTTGTCCCCTTCAAAGTAATCCCTCTCAGATATAATACACTTCTGCCAACGCTTTTTTCAATCATCGAAGCACTTCTGATAATCATTTTGTGGTATAGCCTTGAGTTCTTTCAGCGATGCAGTTTTTATCTCCTCAATCGTTGAAAATCGATGTCCTTTCATGGGTCTCTTCAGTTTTGGGAAAAGAAAAAAGGCACTATGGGCCAAATCCGGTGAATATCAGTATTGACATTATTAAAGATCTCCTGAGCGATGGATCTTTTGATCAAAATTAAGCAGTTTTGGAACAAATTTCACTGACACACGTCTCATGCCCAAAACGTCCGAAAAGATAGCATGGCATCAGCCAACCGATATGCCAATATCTTTAGTAACTTCTCTGATGGTAATTCGGCGATTTTTCAACACCATTTCTTTCACTGCTTGAACTTTTTCATCTGTTGACGTGCTGGGACGTCCAGGGCGAAGTTCGTCTTCGACATCCTCTCGGCCTTTTTGGAACAGCTTGTACCACTTATACACATTTTTCTTACTCAGAGTAGACTCACCGTATGCAACTGTCAACATTTCAAGAGTTTTAAAGCACTGGATTCCATTTTTCAAAAAAAATTTAATGCAAACTCTGCTCCATTTTTTTCGAAAGAAGAAAATCGCCGAGCACAAAAAACCCTTCTAACCTTTTAAGCCTCTGCCAGAAAAACAACACGAGCTATATAGTCAAAACTGTGAACATATGATCGTAACGAGTGTACCAATACAACAAAACAAAAAATTTAAAACTTTAATGTACGTAGCCCGCGAAAATTGAAAAGTCACCTTACTTTTTGAACACACCTCGTATATTCAAAACTGTGAACATATGATCCTGACGAGTGTACCAATGCAACAAAACAAAAAATTTTAAACTTGAATGTACGTAGCCCGCGAAAATTGAAAAGTCACCTTACTTTTTGAACACACCTCGTATAGTCAAAACTGTGAACATATGATCGTAACGAGCGTACCAATACAACAAAACAAAAAATTTAAAACTTGAATGTACGTAGCCCGCGAAAATTGAAAAGTCACCTTACTTTTTGAACACACCTCGTATAGTCAAAACTGTGAACATATGATCGTGACGAGTGTACCAATGCAACAAAACAAAAAATTTTAAACTTGAATGTACGTAGCCCGCGAAAATTGAAAAGTCACCTTACTTTTTGAACACACCTCGTATGTTCGTTTTTTATTCTTGCAGTTAATTTTTTCAATTTCTAAGAATTCTGCGTGTCACTCAAAAAAAGACTGTTTAAGTAAACCGTCTGTAATTAATTCTATTAATAAATATTACGAGTTTACCGCAACATCAATTTTGTAAATGGATATTCTCAATTAAGTAATTTCATTTAATGATAAAATGTTTTCCAACTGTTTCTAAACATTATTGATTCAAAAGAAAATTTTAATTGCAAATGGGTTTTCTAATATTATAGAAAATAACTCTGTTCTTAAAATTTTTCTATCATAGTATACAATTTGTAAACTTTTTCAAGCTTTGAAAGGGGTAAGAAAAATAAAATACATAATGGGCAGAAAACGTAGAATATCTTAATCTTTTAAATAATTATGTTTTGATTTTAAAAACACGAAAGAAAATCTAGAAGATTTTAGGACAATTAAAAGATTTTTTAGGAAAACTGAATGATTTCAAAAGATATTTCGAAGGTGTAGTGGTTTTGTAAGGGTTTTAAAGTAATTTAAAATTTGAAATTTTTTAGAAAATATAAAATTTTCTATACATTTTTAAAACAATTTTTAACAATTTTATAAAATGTTGAGTATTTCGAAAAAATGTTCGAAGTTATTTAAGAATTTTGGAAGGATGAAATTTTTTTGGTAAGATTCCTCTGGAAGGTTCTACAAATCTCTAAGTTTTGAAGGTCATTGTAAAAATGTAATTTGTGATTACAAAAATTATTTAGGAATTTCAGAATTTTTGAAGATTAAAGAAAAATAAAACTATAATTTTTTAATCCAATTTTTGACGGTCATTTTGACAGTGATTGACGAAAGATTTAATTACATCTTTTTGACCCTGTTTTTTTTGTTAAAGGAATTTGATAGGTTCTCGAAAGGTGTAATGTTTACATTGTCCATAATTTAAATTATATTTTGATAAGTTACTCTTTACGTAGATTAATTGAGACTTTCAGAAAGTTAATTTAAGTTCGCTGAAATCGTTGTTTTTAACAAAAACTTGCTTGGAAATTAGGTAGGAGTAAAACCTAGCTGCTTTGTGTACACAAAGAACAGTCTTTCTTAAAAATTATAAAACATTAATTAAAATAAGCTTAAATTTTTTTAACAACTTAAGTCTAATTTTTCTTAAAAGGTGACGAATATAGGCATGTGCCAGTCTTATTTAGAACTTATAAAACATCAATTAAAATAAGCTTCAATTTTTTTAACAACTTAAGTCTAATTTTTCTTAAAAGGTGACAGTTATAGGCATGTGACTGTCTTATTTAGAACTTATAAAACATCAATTGAAATAAGCATCAATTTTTTTAACAACTTAAGCCTAATTTTTCTTAAAAGGTGACGAATATAGGCATGTAACGGTCTTATTTAGAACTTATAAAACATCAATTAAAATAAGCTTCAATTTGTTATCAACTTAAGTCTAATTTTTCTTAAAAGGTGACGAATATACGCTGATAACAGTCTTACTTAGAACTTATAAGACATCAATTCGACTAGCTTAAAATTTTTAGATTACCTTAGGTATAAGCTGTCTTAAAACGTCACGAATACATACAAGTACCTAACAGTCTTTCTCATAAAATTATAAAACATTAATATGAACAGCCTTCCATTTTTAGAACTAAGTCTAATTGCTCTTAAAAGGTTGCGAATGCATAAAGTAACAATATTTTTAAAAAAATATGAATCACATGCTCGAATAATTTTCGATTTGTACAATAACTTAAGTTCATTTTTAATTGAAAGTTTGACAATGCAAATACACTTAAAAGAATTGCACATTTTTCTTATTCAGATATTAATTGTGCCAATGTAGAGGAGTAGTTAAACTCGTCTAAAAATAATTGTAGAATCTACCGTAGTTGCAGTTTTTTCGTAATTAAAATATAAATTATCATCGCGTAGAACAAGAATTTTTTGTTTTCTGGACCTACATTTTTCCAGTCGTTTTTGTGATGTATTTTTGTGGTTAGAAAACGTTCCCATTTGAGATAGGAAACAATTTTATTTTTTTACAGGCCGACCTTTGAACATCGCTTTCGGGATTATTCGTGTGGTTCTCAAGAACAGTCTCACTTCCAGGATTGACAATATCTAGTTTCAAAAAAACTGTTTTTTTATTCTCATTTGTCATTTCAAACATTTTTGTTTTTTTTTACAGTAAGATTTTTGCAGGTCGCTTTTCGTATTTCCTATATGTCTCTCAAGAAGAATATTTTTATATTGAGAAGTGCAAACGTCTTCATTAACAGGAAAAGCCTTCTTCTGATTTTCATGTTTGCTTAAATGGCTCAAAGATCTTTTGACAAATACTTGAAATTTACCTAATTCTTTGGCACTTACATTTTTACCACCCTTGTGACTTTGTATATTTTTGGTTTCTTAGATTTAGTGTACTTAAAAATTAAACATTGAATACACCTTTTAATGATTATCGTTTCTGGCTTATGTAGTACGCAAAAGGAGATGTTTTCAGAGGATTTATTGTCAAAAGAGGCTATGAAAATATCTTCAAGCGGGTACTCGTGTCTTCTGACTTCGAGAAATAATTTTACATGATGATTTAAATGATTTATAAGTCGCTTAACTTTGTCACTCGCATAAGTCACGGAAGGTTCGGTATTACCATCTGATGAAAAGAGAGGATCTCACAGCCTGGAAATTTTAGACTTCTTATCATAGAGTCAGCAAAGTTTTCCACCCCATTATCTTGTATTTCATCGTTCTCTACTTGCTATTCTTCCGCATTAAATGTACAAGTAGGAGAGAGAGAGAATCCTCCTGTGTGATAACTGATTCTATAAATTTTCTCAAAGAGTATAAGCCAGAGAAATCGTCATTTTCACAGTTTCCCGTATTATCCGTTAAAGTTAAATTTGAAATATCTACTGTTTTTAAAACTCCTGAAAAATGTTGACACGTTGGTGACCTATCAGTGGAATGCTGCCTGACAAGACAAAATAAGGTTTCAAGTGGATCCTGATTGAAATTACGAGGGTTCAAGTGAGAAAATCCAAGTTTGCTTAAATTATTTCAAATATAAGTCATTGACCTAATGGTAATTTGCCAACCCTTAATGAAGAGAAAACGATTCGTAACATCTTTACCTTTTTCTAAAAAACTCCACAAGGAAATGTGATGTAACATATCAGTCCAAAATTTTATGGTCGATGTTTCTTTAGAAACCGAACATCTTAACTTTTTGTGTTAGTTATCAGGTTTCACTTTTGAACCATTTAAAGAATTAAATAATGTGTCAACAAGGTGCACAAACTGTGCTGTGTAAATAGCCTCTTCTGGCAACTCTTCGCATAACTGATGAATAGCAGCTCTGTTGGTGGGTCAGAAGCTCTATTGGTGGGTCTCTGATCACAAATCGTGCCAACGACGTTAGAACCACAGATTAGTAACTCAGAAATAACTGTAGTAATCAAAACTTTCAAACTGTCAGTGGAAACTGTATTTTTAGTGAAATAGTTCGAAACAACCTGTTTTCATTTTTTTCTTACCCCTCGGACCATGAAGACCAACGCATGATTCGCTTGCTCAATACTTAGACCTAAATGATCTAGATCTTCAAATCCAACTATTTTTGTTTATGAGGTTCATACGTTAATTCAGCAGCTAAGTGCGCTTCATCCATCATTAAAACACAATTACCATCTAATTTTTTCATTGATTTAAATTTAATTTTTAATTCTTGCATTACTGCTTGGTCAATACCGGGTTGAAATGGGATTTTAGACAAAACAGCTTTCAATAATCTAGGCGATGGCAATAGAACGTGCGAGGACAAATGTCTATATAGTTTTGGTTTGCGCTTAAAAATAGATAATGAAAATAGTTTATAACACAGGCACACAAAAAAAAGTGGTCTGTCCGGTAGACTACACTACCATATCTATATGTTTTTGGGGTCGCTGATTTCGAATCCGGGGTCCAAATAACCCAATCAGGTCATAGTTTCCCAAAAAATGCAAAAAGAGACGTAAAAATGACGAAAAGAGCGTTTTTTCGTGTATATTTTGTATAAAAACAAAAGATTTTCAGGTCCGGTCGACTTTACAACCATATCTATATGTCTTTTGGGTCACTGAATCTGAATCCGGGGTTTAAATAACTCTATCATGTCATAGTTTTACAAAAAAAGCAAAAATATACGTAAAAATGAGGAAAACAGCGTTTTTTGTATATTTTGGATAAAAATTAAAGATTTTTATGTTCTGGCAACTTTACAACCATATCTTCATGCCTTTTGGGTTGCTAAATCTGAATCTGGGGTCCAAATAACCCAATCAGGTCATAGTTTCCCAAAAAATGCAAAAAGAGACGTAAAAACGACGAAAACAGCGTTTTTTCTTGTATATTTTGTATAAAAACAAAAGATTTGTATATCCCATCGACTTTACAACCATATTTATATGTCTTTTGGGTCGCTGAATCTGAATCCGGGGTCCAAAGGACTGTGCCAGTTCAGATTTCACCGTAAAAAGCATAACTATAGTCGAAAATTGGCCATTTCGAATTTCTACGTTAATATTTGTATTTTAAACTCACGGAAACCTCAATCTTAAACATACAAAGCCCAAGTGAAAGAAGCCAGAATTCATAACCCTAAATCTGTCAAGCCCAAACTCAGAAATTCTTAAAACACATATCCTGAATTCATACAGCGTAATGAAGCGCAAATTGCCAAAAATGACAGCAATTCTATCTGTTGAAAATGTAAAACATCTGCCGCGTTTTACATAGGTTAAATAAAGGTTCAATGATCGATAAACCGGTCGAGCACTTCATATTTAAGAGGCTGTAAACATCCTTCTTTTCCCTTAACTTCCAAAGACCTACGAACTCACGGCAATCCATCTCATAAATCCTTAATGTACTCATCAATACCCATGAATTCCAAACCACACTGAGAGAAATCGGTAGAGATTAATTCACGGAACGGCTCCTCGATCTAATAACTAGCTTTTGCCGTGAAAAGACAGCAAAGAATAGAGAGACAAGGTCACGCTTTCGTGCGAGAACTGTTTTCTCAGAAGCTTCGACTTAAGAGGGAAGATGTTGAAGTTTCACGCGTTAGGCCACGCCCCTTTGCTCGCTCAAGTCTCCAGCTCATCGCTTTTAGATCAAACAACGAGAAATAAAATCGAGCGCGATTTATATTCGCGTGGCTATTTATATCTGGTAACTATAACAGTGATCCAACGATCCATACAGTTATGGCACGTAAACAGCTCACTAATTCCAACTAGTCAACTACTTTTGAAGCACATCAATGCCAAAAAAATTCAGATGCATTTTGCTATATATGTGGCAAATTTGATGTGCCAGTAAATCGTAGATCATTAGTGATGACCTTATATCAATGTATGAAGACTATTTTGGTATAAAAGTGCATAACCAAACTGAAAACTGGGTTCCTCATAACGTTTGTGGTGCATGTTTTCAGTCACTTACTCGTCACAAAAGTAATGAAGGCAATAAGAAAACACTCCAAATTAGAAAACCAATGATATGGAGGCAACCTTTGCGAGAGGAAGACTGCTACTTCTGCATGACCAATCTTAATGGAATAAATAGAAAAAATAAAGGTAGTGTCAAATATGCTGATGTATCTAGCGTCACAAAACCAGTGGAAGATAACGGTACTTCAAAAACCTTCAGGAAATTGTCAGTGAGCAAAGAGACGACTCATACGGTTAAAAACGATGACGAAATTGATCGTAACAGTGACGAAAGTATTCTGAAAAATGATAAATATGATGATTATGACGAAGATGGTATTGAATATGATGACGATGAATACAACGATGAAGATGAAGAACAGTACCTTCCGCATAGCGAAAACCGTGGTGCTCCAGAGTTATTTAAATGGGCAGAATTTAATGACTGTGCACGCGATCTAGGACTTGTTAAAGATGGTATGGAATATTTAGCTTCCATTTTCAAGAAAAAAATTTGTTTGCTGAAAAAATAAAAATAAGTTCTTGTAGGAATAGAGAAAAAGGTTTTAGACAATACTTTAAATCTGAAGTTAATAAAAAGGGAAAATTAGTGTACTGTGATAATATTGATGGGTTCATGGAAAAGATGAAACCCGGTATTTATAAACCAGAAGATTGGAGACTATTTATTGACGCTTCCATGCGCAGCCTGAAAGCAGTATTACTGCACAATACTAATGTTTATGCTCCAATTCCAGTTGCACATCCTACGGAATTGAAAGAAGACTATAGTACTCTTAAACATCTTCTGGAAAAAATTAATTACTCAGCGCATGAATGGAAGTTGTGTGGAGATCTGAAAGTTCTTGGGATATTATTAGGACAGCAATCAGGGCTTACAAAAACACCCTGTTACTTGTATTTATGGGACAGTAGAAATCGCATCAACCATTATAAAAAAAAAGAAATAGCCAAAAAGAAGATCATTTGACGTAGGAAAATTGAACATAATTGAAAAACCTTTAGTCAATCCAAAAGATATTTTAATTCCACCCATTCATATCAAGCTTGGTCTTATGAAGCAATTTGTCAAAGCTCTTGATATTGACGGTGACTGATTCTATACTTGAGCAATCAATTTCCACAACTTTCCGAAGCGAAGTTGAAAGCGGGTGTATTTAATATACCACAAATAAGAAAAATGTTGCGGGATCCGAAATTCATTAAAAAAATGATAGACACTGAAAAGGCTGCCTGGCTCAGTTTTAAAATGATTGTTGAAAATTTTTTAGGCAATCACAAAAGTGCAGATTACAAAAAAATTCTTTCTGATATGGTTTCAAATTTTGGTGAATTGGGTTGTCTAATGAACTTGAAGCTCCATTTTCTTGATTCTCACATTGATGAGTTTCCAAATAATCTGGGAGATTTTAGTGAAGAACAAGGCAAACGTTTTCACCAAGGCATCAAAGAGATAGAGCGTAGACATCAGGGACATTGGGATGTTAATATGATGGCTGACTACTGTTGGTCATTAAAATGAGATCAAGTGTCAAAGGGAACTAAACGGAAGCGACACCCACTCCGCAGATCTTTAAAAAAAAAAAGAGTCCGATATTGTCGAATAAAATCGTGAGAAGCGAGGGGACTCACGCTAATCTAGCACTCCAACGTGAGAGGCAAGGGGAACTCACGCTAATTCAGCACCCCGATCTAGAAAGACGAAGGGACTCATGCTAATATAGCACCATAATGTGAGAGGCAAGGGGACTCACGCTAATCCAGCACCCCAAAGGGAACAGAATTTACTACGTCCACGCCGTTGTTCCTGGGTAATGCTGAAAGTAAATAAAACTTGTTCCAAAAAAAGTGTTTTATTTTTCTTAGATCCTACAATTTCAGGCAAGGGGAATCATGCTCATGGAACACCCAGATGGGACTATTGGAACCCCAGATTCAGATTGAGCGACCCAGAAGATATAAAGATATGGTTGTAAAATCGACCGGACATGAAAATCTTTTGTTTTTATACAAAATATACACGAAAAAACGCTGTTTTCGTCGTTTTTACGTCTCTTTTTGCATTTTTTGGGAAACTATGACCTGATTGGGTTATTTGGACCCCGGATTCGAAATCGGCGACCCCAAAAACATATAGATGTGGCAGTGGTGTCTACCGGACAGACCACTTTTTTTGTGTGCCTGTGTAATTAATGGTCCATCTTTGGCCGGATGGTTTCTTGTTACAATTCCGTAATTGTGATTGGATGAAATCTTTCGTCACATTATTCAAATCTTTTTCAATAGTCTTAAACAAGTTTTTTTCATTCAAATATTCAAGGTATTCAACTTTTGTTTTTATCTTTCAGCTTCTTTTTTAGTTTGCACATTTGAATTTCGACCTTACGGTAAATTCGATACATTTCTTCTTCCCGAGGTGTAAGATTTGCTTTTGATGCGCCGAACTGCCTTAAAACCCCGAAAAAATTGCCCGTGTTCCTTTTTCGTCTCACTTAGAGCGGAAACCGATCTTCCCCATTATAAGTATCGTTAGAAACACTAAGTTTTGTATTTTTTCAATATAACATTCCTTATGATCAACAGTACTAGACAAAATAGTTGTAACATCCTCCAGTAAGAACGGTTGGTTTTCAAAAGGATTAGGCGCATTTACAGGATTAGCACAATACGAATGCTCATTTAAAACGTTATACACGACAGTACCAGTATCTTCAGATAATTCTAATTTTGAACTACTACCCTCTACAGTTTCTGTAATTTCAATGTTTGCCAGTTCTGGCGCGGTAGGGTTAAATTTAGGTTGAATATTATTGGAACTTAAATTACTGGAAACATCTGTACTGTTAATTTCTACCGTGTTGGAAATATCAATGTCTGCTCCTTTTGGCATTTCGTTATTTTGAAGTTTTTTATCAAGACAAAAAAACAGAAATATTGGAGCAGTTATTTTCCACTGCATTGGACATTTTTCCGTTTGTTACAACATCTTCTGTGAGGACGATGCATGGCACTGCATCCCATGTTAGTCTTTTATTAGAGCGATCTCTATATTGACTTGCATTAAAATGATCACAACAAACGTACATATTATCAACATTCAATTCGTCCTCCAAATTACAGAATTGCTTCCATTTCCCCCTTAAGTTTTTCTGTTTCGGGAACTTGTGAAAACGTTTATTCCCGTAAGAAGTATCATTTAAGGGATGATAATATTTTCTGTTGCATTTTGGAAATTTGCATGGATATTTCAATCTCCCGATTGTTGCCATTTTGACCTATACGAGTGACAAAGCCCGAACTATTTAAATAAAGCTAATTTCCCACTTCCATTGAACACAAGTTGTACCATTACCGTAATTCCATTATATTATTAGAAGTATTAATATTACGTTTGGACTTACAAATTGCTATCAAAATATAACATCTTAATAAAATTTCCTCTCCTTTAACACTTAGCATCAATTTAAAGATTAATAATATTATACTCAAAAACCTAAAGTATTTGCCAGTATCATATGTAACTGACGTTCCGATCATTTTACAAACATTGTTCGCTGTCAGAAGTTCCATTGTTAAACACGTCATTCTTTCCAGTGAAAATGTGACGAACGATTGGTAACGCCGCGTGATGATGTGTGGTCAGTGGTGAACAGAACCAGCAGCAATGCCATCTCGTAGAAAACGCCATCCCATTCATAGTCACCTTCCCAACCATTGCAGAGGAAGTCCTTACTGTGATTACTATCACAGCGTGTCATGACTGACATAAGTCAATGCAAGAAAACCTGTGAGTATAGATTATCTATTAAAACATCTTAAAACCTTATAGGCCCTGTAAAATCTTTCCATATCTTCCGAAATTCTAGAAAATTCTTTAGCCCGAAATACTGCAAACGCTTTGAAATTCAATGAAATTTATTTGAAAAATCCTTGGAATCCTATATAATTCTCTAAAATATTTCAACAGGATGTCCAGCGATTCTTAGGAATGAAATTGAAGTTCTTTTCCAAGTTTTCCGGGTCTCCTTTTTTACAACAAATAATGAAATAACCATTTGTTATCGATGTAAAAAAGGAGCCATTAAATTTTGTATTCTGTAGACATTTTTAAAGAAGGCAGAACCATACATAAACAAATTGATAATTCTTTGCGAACGTATTCCGTTTTTAATGTTTGTTTGTGAACATTGTTTAAAATCAATGAAACCTTTGAAATCTTCTCAAATTTGTTGAATCCTTTTGAAATAGTTTAACATTTTTCAAATATTTGTGAAATCTTACGTATTCGTTTGAAATCATTGGAATTTTAGAAATCGTGTAAAATCTTGAAAATCTCTGAAATGTATTGTAATCTTTGAAATCTGGTGGACTGTACCCTCTTTAAATTGTTGGGATTCTTGTATTCTTTTGAAATCTTTATGAAAATTTTATGAAATCTTTGAAATATTTGTGAAATCTTTTACATTAAGTTCAAAGCATTAAAATATTTTTAATCTGCGTAAGGTCTTTTAAAATTTTAGATATGTGGTTTGCTATAACCTCTTTAAAATCTTTAAAATCTTTAAAATCTTTTCAAAGTTTTAAAATCCTTAAAAATATTCGAAAATTTGTGAAATCTTTGTCAAATATTTTGAAATATTAAAAAAAAATTTTAATTTTTGTTTCTAAAATCTCTTTTATTCGCTGAAATCATTGAATTATTCAAAATCTTAGTGAAATCTCTTAAAATTTTTTTAATTGTTTTGAAATCGGTTTAAATCTTAAAAATGTACAAAAATTTCAAAATATTTAACAAAGATTTTACAAAAATTTTAAACATTTTTAAGGATTATAAAACTTTGAAAAGATTTCAAAGATTTTAAAGATTTTAAAGAGGTTATAGCAAACCACATTTCTAAAATTTTAAAAGATCTTACGCAGATTAAAAATATTTTAATGATTTGAACTTAATACAAAATATTTCACAATTATTTCAAGGATTTCATAAAATTTTCATAAAAATTTCAAAAGAGTACAAGAATTCCAACGATTTAAAGAGGGTACAGTACACCAGATTTCAAAGTATTCAAAACATTTAACACATTTTAAAAGATTTTAAATGATTTATAAAATTTCAATGATTTCAGACGAATACGAAAGATTTCACAAATATTTCAAAGATGTTAAACTATTTCAAAAGGATTCAACCAATTTGAGAAGATTACTAAAGATTTCAAAAGTTTTCAAAATATTTCAGAAGATTAAAACTTTTTAAAAGGATTTTGAAAGTTGTACAAATATTTCACAAATTTCAAAGATAGAAAAAAGGCGTGTACACCAGATTTTAAATATTTCACAATAATTTCACAAAGCTTTTAAAACTTTCAAAACATTTAAAGGATTTTAAATATTGATAGATGGTAAAGTACCATCTTTCATTTATTCTATTCAAATCATAACAATATTTTTAATCTGCGTAAGATCTTTTAAAATTTTAGAAATGTGGTTTGCTATAACCTCTTTAAAATCTTTAAAATCTTTGAAATCTTCTCAAAGTTTTAAAATCCTTCAAATTGCTCGAAACTTTTGTGAAATCTTTGTCAAATATTTAAAAAATTTTTCTTAAATCTTTCTTTCTAAAATGCCTTTTATTCGTTGAAATCATGGAATTATTTAAAATTATAATGAAATCTTTTCGAATCGTTTTAAATCTTCGAAATATTTTATAATCTTTAAAGTCTGTTGTACTGTACCATCTTTCAATCTTTAAAATCCTTTAAATCTTTTGAAAGATTCAAAAGCTTTGTGAAATTTTTGTGAAATATTTAAAATCTAGTGTACACGCCTTTTTATATCTTTGAAAATTGTGAAATATTTTTACAATTTCCAAAACCCTTTTAAATACAGTCTGTCAAGTTAAAGCGTGGGTGGCTTTACTCGCAGTCGGTAAGATGTATCGACATGATTTTGGTGTCAAAATATTAAGAAGAGCTCCCTCTTTC
>NC_046666.1:92330273-92357552 GCF_010883055.1 Belonocnema kinseyi
AGGGAGCTCTTCTTAATATTTTGACACCAAAATCATGTCGATACACCTTACCGACTGCGAGTAAAGCCACCCACGCTTTAACTTGACAGACTGTACTTTTAAATTTCTGAAATATTTAATAATAACTTCCAAAATCCGTTATATGAACATGGCTCATTTTAATTCTGAAACTTAATTGACGTGGAAATTTTCTATTAATAGATTTTGTAATTTTTTATTTAAATATCATAAGAAGTGTATACTTTAACATTATATATGAGCAGAGCAGAAATTAAAAACTTATAGAATTATTGACAATATTAAACTCTATTGATTGTAATGTATAAAATAATTGGTCAAATAATTGGTAATAAAATTATTGAAATCTATTACAAATTTCTCAAAATCTTTAAAAATACAGCAGTACAAATTGAAAACTTACTCTCTTGATTCGTCTAATCTTCGGATCGTCGGCCTTGTAGAAGCTGGCCTGTATGCTGTTTCGAATGTAAAACAATTTGCAACACATTTTTTGATTAAGTTGTCAATTACACATTTTTACTTATTTCGTTACCTACCTTGAGGCCACTTGAGGCTCCGGCCTTTTCCCGCCATCCTAATCAACCTTTTTCAGATTCAGTGCTGGCACATCAACAACTTCGAAATCCACTATAATGACAAACTTTATAACCTTAAACTACCTAGAAAGGAACCTAGATCGGCCTGGCACGGAAGTCAAGAGTTGTTACCGGAAGTTTCTATGCCAGCTTTACCCCCGTGGTCTTCCTGCTGAAGATAGCATGAAAATAACGGAGACTGGTGCTACGGTTCACTTAAAAAAATTGTGTGATCACACAGTGAGGCGTATGTTAGAAATCCGGAATATTCCGCCGCTAAATCTGTTAAAACAAAAGAACGTTCAGTGAAGAGGAAAAGTCTGATGCTGGTATATTTATGATATCAATGGCATGCACACAACCTGTTTTAAATGCATTTGTTTATTAAATTTGTTTATGATATTAACAATAATAATCTCAGGAATGAATTTTATCATAATTATTTTGTTTTTATCCAAATTTCTCGAAACATAACTTGAAAAAATGTAACATTAGGGAAAATAGTAAAAAAAAACATTCTTTCAACAAAAAGTTTGTTCACCAATTTTTGTTTGTTTATTATATAATAGGCGATTTCAACAGTTTCCATGTTATTAACGATGACCTGAAATGACAAAAAGAAAAACTGGCGAACCTTTAGAAAGGTAAATTACTTATTACTTGTAATATATCCTATTAGACTTGATCGGCAATAGCGTTTAGGAAAAAACATTTTTGCTGAGAACGAAGAACACAACAGCTTACTATATGTAAAATACTGTGCATCTGCCGACAACCAATGCATTGACGAAGACTCGCAAATTTACTTTACGTTATTTTTAACAAAAAAGTTATATTTTTCCCACTCTGGCGACGACCAGGTTAGCGTTGAGCCAATTTTCGATGAATTTTTTTTCTTTTAATGATCGTAAGTCTTCTAGGAATACTAGGAATACTAGGAATGATATTCCACCAAGAAAGACGAGAATTTAAAATAAAAATTAAAAAATTTAAAAAAATTTCTACTATAAAAGATCACTTTTCAATGAAACATAGAATAGTTAAATTTGTAGTTAAAAAAATTAATCTTTAACCGAGAACAAAAATAATTTTCTACAAAATAGTTAAATTTTCAGAAAACAAATTAATCCAACTAAATTGATGAATCATCAACAAAAAAAAAACTAAATTTCTAACAAAGTAGTTCCACTTTAAACCAGAAAAAATGAAAAAAATCGTTAAAATTCTTTGAAATCGGTTTAAATTATTAAAATGAATTGAAAATTTCTTAGAATGTTCGAAAATATCCCCAAAATATTTCAAATCCTTTAAAATCTTTTGAAATTTCTTGAAATTTTCTAAAGTTTCGCATTGAAATTTAGAAAACTTCGGAAAATTATAGAAGGTTATTAAAAAAAATTTCAAAGTACTTTAGAAATCTTCAAAAGAAGTTCTAGGTATTTAAAAAGATTTTGAAAGATTTGCGAAATTTGAGAAATCTTAAAAGATTCCAAGGAATTTTCAATTGATTGCAGTAATTTAATATGAGATTATAAAGGATTTGAAATATTTCAGGGTATTCTTAAAATTTCAAAGAATTTTCAAGAGCTTCAAAAAACTAAAAGAGATTTCAAAATGTATTTTAAAATGTTCCAAGAATTTTCAATTTATTAAGGTAATTTAATATGAGATTTTGAAAAATTTTTTATATTTTAATAGATTCCAAGGAATTTTACATTGATTTCTATAGTTTAGTACGATATTTTAAAAAGATTTGATATGTTTTAGGGTATTTTTTAAATTTCAAGGAATTTTCAAGAGCTTCGAAAATTTTAAAGCAATTAAAAAAGGTTTTAAAGGATTTTAAATATTTGAGGATGTTTAAAAAGATGACAAGGAATTTTCAATTAATTTTTATAATTTGAAGGAATTTCAAAGAATTTTAGCAACTTTAGCAGGGTTATTTTAAAAAATTAAAAAGTACTTTAGAAATCTTTAAAATATGTCAAGATTTTTCAAAATATTTTGAAGGTTTCGAAATATTTAAGAGTATTTTAAAAGGTTCCAAGGGATTTTCAATCGATTACAGTAATTTATTATGAGATTTTAAAGGATTTGATATATCTTAGGATATTTTAATATATTCCAAGAAGTTTTCAATTGATTTCAATAATTTAGAATGAGATTTTAAAGGATTTGAAATATTCTAGAGTATTTTTAAAATTTCAAGAAATTTTCAAGAGATTTTAAAGGATTTTAAATATTTCAGGTTGTTTTAAAACATTCCAAGGAATTTTCAAATAATCTCAGTAGTTCAAAGCGATTTCAAACAATTTTGACGATTTTCCCCCCTTTTCTGATTGAAAGTGTAGCAACTTAGTTAAAAATTTAGTTTTTTTTTGGTTAATGATTAATCAATTTAGTTAAATAAAAATTTGTTCTCTGAAAATTTAACTATTTTGTAGAAAATTCTTTTTGTTTTTGTTTAAAAATTAATTTTTTTAATTACACATTTAACTACTCCTTGTTTTGTTGAAAAGTGATATTTTTGGTTGTAATTTTTGCATTTTATTGAATACACGTCTTTCTTGGTTGAAAATTAATTTGTTTTGTCGAAAATTTAACTATGGTTAAACATTAATTTTTTTGTATAGAAAATTAGTTTTGGTGGAAAATAAATTTTGTTGTGTGCAAAACTCATGTGTTTTATTAAAAATTTCATTTTTTTAGTTTACAATTCAGCTTCTTGGATAAAAATTTAACTTTTTGTTTAAATATTTAACTATTGTGTTGAACACAACTTAAAATAATTTTTTTTAAATTGTGTATTGTATTAAAAATGCATTTTTTTCAGAAAACTAATTGTTTTAGTTAAAAGTTTAACTATTTTTATTAAAAATGGTAATCATGCACCTTCTGTTTTGTGGCTCCCAAACAGTAGGTATGGTGGGGGTAAATGTGTAGCTCGATCTGGCAGCACTGTTTCTACATGATATAACTTGAAGTACAGTATACCGTCTCTCTATGATGTCTTTTTTTACCCCTATAAGTTCAGATACTTGTCCAGGATTTCAAAGAAGCTCGACCTACATTTTCTGTATTTGTAGTTCCAGAACCTAGTTTAACAATGTCAAGATTTAGCTGAAGCTGATTTTTTAGTAAGCTTTGAATTCTTGATTTCCCATTTTTCTTCAAGGTTTTATTTGCTCATTAGGTTTGGCACCACATAAATTGCAGGAAGCAGAAATACTTGCCCTGTCATCGCATTATCTGCTTCACCATCAAGCATACTATATTTCATATTGAATTATATTAAATTTTATAATATGAAACTCCACACAATAATTTTCTATTTTTTCTAGCATTTCATTATAATATAGATAGTTACTTGTTATTACTGAAAGTTTCTTTTATAAACTGAAAACTGATTGGGTGGCAATAAGTTACTGAATTTTGTTTGGAATTACCCAACAAAATGTTTCTACCAGCTCGCAACTTAAGCGGTATAAAACATGCTATTAACACTGACTTGTCAGACGAATCAGAGTTCTCACAGTGTTCTTCGAAGGACCATGACTGTCTTGTCGTTTGTCGTTCACCAGCTCTGTCCATAACCCATTTTCCTAAAAATTCTATTTGTTCCTGCTTATACTTTCAAGTTCTTTTTCGTCAGTAAGTTGAAATATCTTGCAAATTGTATGATCGAGTTAAGAAATCAAATGAACATTTGCCCCTAAATAATTGATTTCGATGTGATTAGTGTAACAATCTTGCTTGGCTTTAGTTATCTCATCGTAAGGCGGATACATTTTACTTCCAAACATTTGTAAATTATGCTCTCTCATTTTTTGATAGGTCTCTTTTGAAAGACGAGCATCAGTAAACATAGCCAATGCTTGATTTCTTTCACGATAATTGTAATTACTCTCCTCAGTTTCATCTTCTGACTCAGTATCGTTTACCTTAGGCGTTTCTTTTTGTTTTAATTTCAAAGCCATTAGCAGTCTATCATATGCATGGTTCGAAGCTAGTTCTGTTGCTCTTCTTATTTTAGTTTTATTTAATCCCTTCTCAACGATAAGCGTGGTGGAACTTTTTTGACTATGATATCAGAACTTTCTTCGACTGTAATTTCATTGTCCAGTTCTCCTATATTCAGCACAAGAATTTTCTGTAAAACAATCTTTATATTTAAGTTGAAAACTATCCCTTCTACGGGAGATACTAATTCATTTTTTTTAATTGTGTGAAAAAGACTGTTACTATTTTGTTTCTTAGGAATTGTTGTTCAGTTTCAGACAGAGAGTACGTTAACTTTAATTTTCCCATGAGCAAGTTATTGGCGTAATTGTTATCTCACATTAATTCACATAAATATGAATATTCAAGTTGGTTAAGTAATTGAGACATTCTAGGTCAACACTTAGCAGATAAAAAATAAACCCAAGCTACTTTAATTTTACAAAAATAAGGTTTTATTTATTAGAGTAGCATTAGTATTACGAATCATAGAAAAATTCTCATGTTCTATTTGATAACACTAAAAGTACAAAAAGTGTTATATATTTTATATTAAAACAATAAAGTAAAAACTCGGAGGATCTCGTCAGTTATATCTCGTTCGTAGTAACAAATTCACCATCGGAGACAGGATTCCGTAACACCGATTCAAACACGCAGATACTGGCTGTTATTTCGAATTTAGGATTAAAAATAAAAAAATGAACTTCAAATTCGAAAGTATTTTTAATAAACATCACACAATTCCATTTCTGAAATTAGCCCGCACTTATATTTTTCAAAATAGCTCCTCTCTTCTCATAAAGTTACCCTTTATTCTAATTAAAGATTTCTTTAAAACATAACCTAAAAAACAACAATGATACCAAACATACCCTCAAAAAAAAGACGCAAAGAATTAAGACGGATAAGACCAGGCATTTCTTATACTTATTACATTCGGTATTCAACTTAATTCCGACCTTCCAAAAACACTTATCAATCCGGAAAGTTCCACAAACCGGATTTAAATCCTAACACTCCCCTATTAACATTAAATTCTTTCGAATCTTTTTCATTTACTAGTTTATAAGCTGTCTATATCCATCTCTCATTTCATTCTCCTTGGGTATGATGTTGTTGTCAGCTGGTGCCGACAATTCTATAACAAACATGGTTCGTTTCTCGAAGTCAAGGAGAAGTATATCAGGCCTCGAGTGTGCAACAGAAACAATTGTCAAGAATATAAAGTTCCAGTATATGCGGCACTTCTCATTCTCGACAATTCATTCTATGTCTTGTTACATCCGCAACTTTAATTTTTTCATTTTGATTTAAAAACCCATTTTATCTTGAGAAGATTAATAGAACAATTGCTCTGTCCTTTTAGTATGAACCTAATTATGGTGACTGGACTTCGATCGGGAAGACAGAAACCGCAAAATATTTACAGTGCTACCCTAGAGGGATAAGACTTCAAAGCGCATGGGTATGTTACCGATCTTCCCGGAGTTTAAATTTAATTATGGTAACTGTACTACGGTCGGTAAGTTTAGTGTTACCATGGAGGGATAAGAACTCTGAGAGCATCTGTGAGATAGCGATGCTCGATCATTGAGAAACTACAGTTGCACACTGTACACGCGTGCTTCAAAACAATAATAACGTTTCATTATAATTTATATGCTTCTGTTCAGCATTAATGGGTAGGCCACGCAGTGGAAGAACATGTATGTAGTCAGACACACTAAACCTAAAAAGCGTCTGACCTAATATAAAAATTATGATTAAGATACTTTATATCCCTGAAGGGTCAAGAGAAGAGACAATGCGAGCGTCGAACACTGCGGTTAAACAAATGTATTACTCATCTACTACCATTACTGGCCGTTGCGGTGAATATAAAACATTAGTCAAAACATCGAATCATACGACACTCAATATCGAGAGTATCGCGCCTGAAACAACGTTTCGCTGAAATATCAGGGCGTGTCAGTTTATAAATGCACCTCTAATATATAAACTCTAGAACCATCCTCGTAAATCGACTTTTAGTTTGTGACAGTCACACTGTAAACTTAAACTTCAAATGTACGAACCGCTTATATAAAGTCGCGATCAATTCAACATACGTGAAATATTCCTTAAAGAGGAACCGCATTGTGTAAAGTCGCGTACCTGTTACTTTTTCGTCGTGAAATAGTACGGACTTTTAAGAATAAACTAAGTCCCTTTGGCTTTCGGTCGTCGTATACGTTGATTTCAGAATATTTCGTGTACATCTACTAAAAAGACCTGGTAGAATTCCGTCGTTATTCTACACATCATCGGCGATATCATTGACACTATAAGACTGAAAGCTAGCGTTACTGTTCATAGTTAATTCACTGTAAACTAACTTTATATTCTAATAAACATACCTATAACTTGTGAAAATTGTCATATTTTTTAATTTTACATAACACGCATTCCCCGTAGCATTGACAAGTGTCAACGATCCCTATTCAATAATAGTCAGGCTTTACCACCCTTACTTAATCAGCCCTTTCACCTCCCTTACCTATCCCATTAATAAAATTCATTGTTTTTAATCTAAATTTGAACTCAGTGTTTCCCTAAAGCTCAAAAATTATACTTTCGGATTTTAATAACAAATTTCTTCGAAACTATTCACAACCTGATTTCAGTTTAGTAAAAACTGTAACAAAAGGGTGTAAATGAATTAATTCGGAAAAGTTACAAATTTTAGATTTCTAAACCCTTTTCTCGTTACATCTTGTAATAGCCCTTTCTCACGTAGATTTTTAGGAATCCCTATAAATGAGCTTAAATCCAGTGTAAAATATCTCTTTGATGGATTGATCGCCAGTGTATGAAAATATTACAACACATTAATTTCTTATAAGCTTAGTTAATTTTAACAATAAACAAAAGTTAAAATTTAAATTTAAGTTTATATATTACTTCAATATACTTTTGGTCGTTCCTCAACGAAGAGTAAATAGTCTAACCTTTACTGCATTTTTCTACTGAACGCACGAATGTAGTCGCACACTAAAGTGATAGGTACACGCTGTTATAGATAAGGAGTCTTGTAAATATACCTTAAGCATTGTATGCTAACTTAAGGAACCAAAATAAAGATGACATAATTGTCTGGGGAAGAACTCAGGAGGAACATGATAAAAGATTAAAAATAGTTTTTGAGACAGCAAGGAAAAATGGGGCTCGATTTAATTTACAAAAGTGTAAACTTGGCAAAAATTTCGTAAAATATTTGGGTCATGGCATATCAGAAAAAGGCATAACTCCCGGTGACTCGAAAATTAAAGCGATTTTAAAAATGCCAACGCCTAAGAACAAAAATGACGTTCAGATAATACTAGGCACCTTAACGTATGTAAGCAAATTCATTGGCAATTTCTCGGACATCGCAGAGCCTCTCCGAAATTTACCTAAAAAAGACATACTGTTTGAATGGCAAAATGTACATGAACGGGCTTTTGAAGAATTAAAAGCGAACTTAACAAGTACACCAGTATTACAATTTTTTTATATAAATAAAGATACGGTACTATCGGTTAATGCCTCTGAAGCAGGACTCGTTGCGGTCTTATTACAAAATAAATTACCATGTGCTTACGCTTCGAAAGCAATGACAGAAACTGAAACTCGCTACGCTTGAATTGAAAAAGAATTCTTGGCGATTAATTTCGGGGTAAATTAATTTTATGATTTTATTTACGGGAACAAAATATTAGTAGAAACAGACCATCAGCCTCTTGTTACGATTTAAAAAAAACGATTACATAAAAGGCAGGGTCGATTATAAAGAATTTTGTTGCAATTACAAAAATATGATCTTGAAGTGATATACAAACTGAGAAAAGGACTTTTATTAGTGGATGCTCCGTCTAGAATTGATCCTACCACTCTAATCTCCAAAGAGTGGGAAAAAGAAATGGAGGCTCAAGGTTGTGATATAGATTGCCAAGTGAATGCGACTCCAGAAAAAATTAAGCAATTATTAGATGAAACTAATAAAGTTGCTGAGCTAATAGAGCTCAAAGAGTCAATCCGGATGGCCTAAAATGATAAGAAAATTCCATAAAAAATTAGAGCTTATGCGAAACACAAAAATGAGTTAACTGTAATTAACGACATAATTTTTAAGGGTACATGCATTGTTATACCTCATATTTTAAGAAAAGAAATTATAAAGAAAAGTCCACTATAGTCATCTAGGTGTACAAAAATGTCACAGTCTAGCTCGTGAATCGATATTTTGGCCTAGTATGGATAACCAAATTAAACAAATAATTTCAGAATACCACCTTTGTTTGAAATATGTTAAATCTCAAAATTAAGAACCTTTAGTTTGTCATGAAGTCCCATGCCTCCCGTGGAAGAAGATAGGCCGTAACTTATTTTACCTCAACGGTAAAAACTACTTGATGTTGATAGATTATTTTTCAAAATATGTAGAAGTTGATGAACTCAATAACACATCCTCTAATACAGTCATTAAAAGAATGAAACATAATTTTTCACGTCATGGAATTCCAGTAACAGTAATTTCAGTTGGAGGACCACAGTTTACTTCTAAAGAATTCCTTAATTTTGCCAGAGCTTTCGAATTCAATCATATTAACCCATACGTACACGCGCCCTTTGGTTTCACATTTGTACACGCGGTCAGCACTTAGTACCGCTCTTGCATTTTCGACACTATTTGCAAGCGCGGTACTAGTAAAGTTACGCCAAGGATTTTAAATTGGTGTGTAAGATCAATAGACCATATATAACAGCCAGTAGGAAGTTTTTATTGACCTAAAAAAGTAAGGTGTAGTACCTACTACATTACTATTAAGAAAAATTAACTCAGTAATCACAGAAAATAAAAATCAGAAATCAGCCCAACTAGTTGACTAGTTACACATGACGTAGTCCAAAGTAAATATAAATAATAATACATTTTTAGTAGCACAAGATGACCTTGAAAGCGCGGTACACAGTGCCGCCTGGAGACAACCTCACATTTAGATGTTCCGTGGAAGACTGAAAGTATACCTCCAGAAACCCGCAAAGCTTTCATGCTGTTCATTTGATGGTTCAGATAGAATATTGGGGGCGCTAAAGTCGCCTCTGAACGTGGTTGCCGCGGAAATTGAAGTTTTTTAAAAGTGCGGTACGGAGTGCCGCTACGCGTGCACGTATGGGTTAAGTCGTCACTCACCTACGATCAGTCAAACGGAATGGCAGGGAGACAAATCCAAACTGCGAAAAAAAATGTTTAAAAAAGATATAGAGGATTTGAAAGATTTGGACCTAGCCTTACTGTACTTTAGAAATACACCAGTTTTTGAAAACGTGTCATCCGCGGAAGCTTTAATGTCAAGAAAATTAAGAACGACAGTACCAAGCATAGGCAAAATGTATAATTCAAAAATTCTTACAGAAAAGGTAGAAGCTCATGTTAAAAAAAGTCAAATAAATTAAAAACAGTACCACAATATCCAAAATGACATTAAGTCTTCCCGAATTAAAAACAAACTTAAACGTATATATTCAGAAAGCACCTCAATCTTTGTGGACTCTAGGAATTATTTTAGAGAAAATAAGAAATAGGGTATATAAAGTCATATTTAATAATGGATTAATTCTGATTCGAAACCGTAGATTCCTCAAACCATTCACCAAGAGAGGTAGAGAAGATGCGATAGAAAATAAACAAGTAGTAGATAAGGGAAATTATATCGGCGAACCTATCAAAGATTATTTAAAGGTAAAAGACAGCGAAAACTCAGAAGAACAGGCTCCGAACGAAATGGTGTCAAGCGATTCGAAATCAGAGTCATTTAACGATGCGTCAATCGAAATGCTGAATTCCGAAATAGATGAGTCCTATGATAGGTTAGTAGCTTCTACAAAAAGAAAAACTGTGACAAGCTTCGGTAGATTGCAAAACCTCCTAATAGACTTAATTTAAGTTAAACCGGTATATCTTCGACTTAAAAAAAGGAGTTGTTATAGATAAGGAGTCTTGTAAATAAACCTTGAGCATTGTATGCTAAGTTGAGGAACCAAAATAAAGCAGTCTCTGTTCAACCACACACGAGCATTCATGTTCTTGACCCGTCTTCATAATTAACACATGCTAAGATCAAACCGTTCACCTACATTTTAGCAACGTGTTAATTACTTATGATTAATAATACATCTTTCATAATAAAATCTAGTAATTACTTAGAGTTACTTATATACAGAAAAGCGGTTACACCATTATCACTTAAAGAATTTTCGAGCAAGCAAAACGATGAATTTAAATTGCTGTATTTTAAAATTGTTAATTTCAGTGTAATTATAAGATAAAAATTATAATACAGATACATCTCATTAACCTTGATTTTACTCTATGTAAGTGAAGGGTTTGGAACAACGACAATTCATATTATATGCAACAAACTTCGCGATATTTAAACATTCTTATTTTTCAAGAATTTAAAACTCTTCTCAAAAGGTTTTTATTTAAAATTTAATTAATTTGACCGTCCAAATATTACGCGATCAATGACGAAAATGGTATTAATTCAGCAACTCGAATCCTCTTTTGAAAACTCAAATTACTCTACAAAAAAGTGCAGTCTTTGTGCAAGTTTTAATCATTTTTTCCTGCAGTTAACACTTAAAACCAGCTACAAATAATTCATCTTTTTATTTTTTTTCATTTCCTTCTTATCAATAGCAACAATTTAATAATAAAAGGAAAATGCCTAATAATACAAATGAAACTCAATTCGGCGACGACATTCATGGCAGAGTGTTTTACCGTTCAACAAGGGGCTGTAAATATCCCCAGTTAAGATGGAAAAAATATGCCCGTAAGAGACTTAATTCAAGATATTATAAATGGAGAATCACCCGTGCCAGCAAATTGTGAAAAACAGTATCTTAAGGCTGTTTTAGCAAGATTAAAAAGGTGCGGCAAGAGACTCCATTCATGGCAAAAATTTCACTACCATAAATGACTTAATAACGCACTTAAAACAGCATTTTGCTCCTCGTAAAACTTATGCGTGTTATTTACACGAAATTTCAACCATCAGGATGAATCGTGAAGAAAACGTGAGTGAATTTTTTGATCGGATTTCTCTTCTAAAATCAGGAGCCCATCGGCCTTTGAAGACAAATATTCAAATGTCGGACAACTCTTACCCCCATTAAATGACTGTGCCCTCGAAGCCTTTAAGCGAGACCTGTCTGATAGATCGATAGAGTTTAGACGCAGCCTTAAAAGTCGCGCTCGAGTATAAGGCAAGGCAACAATTAAGCCCTCAATATCCGATACATTATTATCATAGTTCAAGACAGTACCAACCTAATCATTCAGGGTCACGAGATCGCAGTTCTAGCCCCGATGCTCCTATTGCGGCAACTCGTGACTCACGTAAATATTGGGATAAAAAAACGTACCCCTGAGGGACGATAAAACACCCTTTCTCACCTGGAGGTTTGAATTATCCTAATTTTTCAAATAATTACTTTTCTTCTTATCAATATCCGTACATGCCGTATAATCCCTATCCCTATTTTCTAACTGCTCCGTTGCAAAGTACAAGATATTCAAATCCGTATTATCATCATAATGAGATTAACCCTCAGTTTCTTTCAAAAAACGATACTTTAAACTACAACTCCGCTTGCCATATGGACGCGGCGATGGGCGAGACGGAATAAGAGCGTCAGACGAGTACACAAGTCTTAATGAAACATGCACAATCACAAATGCAAGATCCAACCTAGAGTCTCCAGCCGTAGAATTTTGATCCCCTAGTTTTAAAAAGAAAAAGTTTCCTTTTTGATCTATACAGGATCCGATATTAATATTATCAAATTAAATTCGTTAAATGAAAAACTCTTGGTAAATGAAGATGAATCTATAGACACAACGGAATTGACTCAGAATAGATTTTCCACTATAGGCACAATTAAACAACCCATAGGAAAATCCATGGTAGATTTTCACGTTGTCTCTCCAGATTTTCGCCTGACAACTGATAACTGACTAGTGAAGAAAATAAATACAAAAACAATCAAGATAAAGTAGAATCCCCATCAAACCCAAAACTAGTGTTAAAACAAAAGGGTTGTGAATCACCACAAGTCAGGTCAAATCCATTTGGGCAATCAATCAGAACAATAGCTAATTCAGGAACCCTAAAAACGGTGGTAAATAACAAACCTCGACATACGCCTCGGTTCTCGTGGGCTGCCAAAACAGACACGCCTCTGTTGCAAGCGGAGTGCGAGTTAGGTGATAGGCAGAGTTGTTTTGACGAAAATCCGTTGTTTGGAGGATGATGAGAGTTTATATTGACGAAAGAATGATTTTTCCGAATTGAACTTATCATAAAAAACAAAGGATGAACTTTACCGATAAACTTTATCCACATAAAAAAAATATTTTGTTTTTAAATACGTGAAGTTGTCTGAATAAATCTTTATCCGTTTAAAAAAAATAATCTGCGCTACAGTTTATCATTCGTTTTTCTTGTGATATAAATTTTGTCCTAACAACTTATATTTTCTGAAATTGTATATAGATTATTTCTTCTACTCGAATGTTATATTTCCTCAATGAAACAAATTATCAATTTTACACATTTAATTATTTTTGTGAGCAAAGGAAATGCTTCATTTCAGTAATGGAAATAAATATTTGTGATATCTTTGATATTTAGCATATAAACACCTATGCTGGCTCACTCTTTTGAATTTCTTTCAAGAACTTTTCAAACAAAAAAGTTAGTAAATAATCGATGGAAAGGAGATCCTAATTTCATAGAATATAAAAACATCACTTTAACTTTTGTATCATCAACTTCCATGAGTTATTTCTTCAATGCACAATTGTTCTCGCTTAGAGGAGTAAATTGTGTTAAACGAAAATAAGACATTCATTCAGAATTAAGTGAAACGTTAAATACAACAATAAAATATTTTTAGATTTTGGAATATTTCAAACAAAACATAAACTTGAGCAGGTCAGATTGATGATTTTTTCTCGACTTCTCCGAATCCTTTTATTCAGTAGAGCAAAAATTGTAAAAAGTCGTTTGCTCATACAACAGCACAACGAACGCTCTGGCGGACCGAAGGAACCGAAAGGAGCCTCTACAAAGTACCCGTAAGGACCCCATTGGGTTCCCATTCGGTTCCTTTTTAAAAAACTCAAAAAAAAACAGCAAGATCAACTTTTAAACTGTTGGAATTCGGATTCTAAGTTAAATTTGCTACTAGAAACTCACGGAGTAATCGCAATACTTTTTTTGCAGTGTTAAAAATTTTAAAAAATGTCATTAACTTCTGCATAAGGTGACTTCAAGCGCAACCATAATAGCTCTAGTAGTATGTTGCGCGCGAAGTTTAAAAATAAAATTCTCTCTCACTTGCAACTGTGACATAATGCTCTTCTCATTTTACAAGTCTGTATGGTTCATGGCACGAAACTCGACAACAGCTATGCCGAAAAGCTGGAAATCTACATTACCATGAATGACTTTGATTTCACCGGGAAATTCTGAAATATTTGAATTTCTTAAATATAATTGTTATTCGATAATTCCAGAATAAAGTTTAGTCACTCATTAGGAATTTTTAGGGTCTTAGGTTATAATAAATTTAACAATTTAAGAGCGTGGGAAATAGATCATGTGGATGAGTCGGAGACCCATAAAAATGTTCCTACCGTAAAAACAGTACCTAAATGCGACATTTATTATTATAATTTATGCGCCTACTCATGTGAAAGGAATTTAGTTGCAAAAAAATTATAAAAAATAAGTAGTCCACAGTAGATTACGCGTAGGCGTCCCTAGACAGATTGAAATTTATACACGCATTAATCATCCCTGGACAATGTCACACGTGCCTTAGGGTCGTAAAAAGGAATGATTAAGTGTTTTTGGACAGGAGATGAGCCAAGAAAGTCTATGTAAAGGGATGCTCTTTAACAAAGCTGGGTAGTTGAGCAGTTGTAACAGTAAGAGTAGCAAGAGAGCAGTAGCAGTAGTAGTAGCAAAATTGTATACATTATTATCAGTAGGAAAACTCTTTTAAATTGTGAGAGTGCGTGACGTAATCCGATCTAATTCGACCAATTTTAATCTAAATGGAATAGAAATATATAAGAATTAACTAATGACAATTTAAAACAGTGTTTTAATTTCAAGGAAAAAGCCTTTTTCCATCCCAATTTCAGGCAAACGTTTCAACGTTTTCAAGCAGAAACGAACTCAAACGGAAAATGAAAGGAAGAAAAGAATTTAATATTATAATTCAAATTTAGCGGTAATCAAGGAACTTCTACAACTCAACGATAGATAGAACTACCAGCCAGGGACGTAACACAACGCAGCGTTGTTGTCTGGGGTTTCCACTGCGTGGTGCTAGCATCCAGACAAAATTCTTAAAGTTATCGACGGAACGTTTATGAACTACTACTAAAAGAAGATGCACTTGAAGGCGCCTTCGGTCCATGTAAATGACAGGTATTTTATTTCGTAAAATTTTTAACGCTGCAAGAAAAAGTATTGATTTTTCCTATCAATATAGATGGAAGTCTACGCCGATAATACCAGCGGCTTTTTACGTTTTTAGTAAGGAAGACGAAGACTTCTAAGAAGAGAGAACTGACGAGTGTCATTTAATTCTGTTTTCCGCTTTAACACCAATATCTTCGTCTAAATAAAGATACAGAACATTAAAACACAAACTAGAAGCACACGGACACATTCTGTCTGTAGTACGACGGACCACACATGCATCTCATCACTGAGAGTTGTATGCTGGAAGAATAGATGCATAATAAGTGTGAATAATCACGTCACATTCTATGCTAGCCGTGCGGTTGGACGAGTTGACTACAATCGCAAATCCCCAGTGATGACATCACCATTCTCATTGAGGTCTCTTAGTATAGAATCCGAAGATGAAGACATCCCAATTACACATGAACTCTTAAAAGAAAATGACAACCATCAATAGAAAAGTATTAAGTGAACTTAAATGTTTAATAAACAACTGACTCCTTTTTCTCAGATAGGCCTACCTATTCTCAATCCTTACTTCGGAAATTATTATCGATCAGAAAAATTTTATATGAAAATAATACAAGCCTTATTAACACTCCAGAATCCATTAAGATGTATTATTGTGTGTTTCTTTGCTGTTAAGCAACTATATAATTATTGTATAATAAGATTATACAGTAAATTCTTCATTGAGTTTGTCAATGTAATCACTACTGTACAAAAATTTAAAGAAAACAACATTTACATTGGGATTTTAATAAGAAAATGTATAAGTGATAATCAAGCCACTTTCATTAATAATCAATAAACTAAAATTGTAGGCTACAGAAATTCATTAGGTAAGTTGAGCAAAGCTATAAATTTCGGTCCATCGATAATAAATTTCATCATTCTAGTAATATAGCCTCCAAATTACTACAATTACGATACTCATCTAGTAATATAATTAAGGTATTAAAAAAATGTTTCAATTACGCAGATCAGGAACTCGAAAGAAATTTCAAAATAGAAAGCCATTGGAAGAGATCGAAAGGCAACTACTAAGCCTGGAAGAAAACCAACAATACCACAAAACAAAAAATGATATATTTTGGGTATCATTGACCTTCACAAGAATAATAATAATAATAATAATAATAATAATAATAATAATAATAATGGAATGAGCCTCGGTGGCTCAGTTGGTTAGACCCCCGGACTTCACCGCAGAGGTCCGGGGTTCGATCTCTGAGCCGGTACCTCTGGAAATTTTTCAATGTACCTTTACCGAGGTTTTGGTGGTTCGGAACCCACCTTAAGCTGTAGGTCCCCCCATCGTGTACTTGACTGCAACCCAGTCCGTCAATGATGGGGTAAAACCATGCTTTGTCCAATATGTCTGGGCAGACTACTTTCATCAGATCACTTGATTGCATTATAAAAATGCAAACATTTTATCACTCAGGCGCAAAAGATCTGATACCGATAACAAATTGAAAATGCCTTGCAATGTAGACCATGAAGTAGTAGTTATATTTAAAAACTTAAAAATTATGAATACAAATCGGTAGTTAAAGTGTTAAAATGGAAGTTCATTTAACTATTAAATATTCAAGCAATTTTAAGTATCGCTACCCTGGAGTTTTTTTATTGAAGAGAATAAAACGAAGAAATTAGTGAATAACCACTAAAATAAAAAATAAATCAATAAAAAAATCTATAGAACAATATATAAGAAAAAGCAACACCAGTGGAAAACCCAAGTAGATTATCCAAAACACAACAAAAAGGCTTGGTATTGTCAACTCTAAGCATAAGATCATGGTAGAAAACCATTTTATTCACAAATTAATCAATAGAGAAAACACAACCAATTTTACACATTAACAACATTTCATGTTAATAACTTTAATACTTTGAGAATCACGGTAATAATATAAAATTTAACACAACATGTTTTCACAAATCCACAACGTATGAGAACGTAAATGAAACCGTTTATTCAACCGAGCAGCATTTTTCACAACAATAAAAAAACAGTAGGTGACATTTAAATAACAAAAACTCATCAGGGACGATGAGATTCTAAGGAGGCAGGACTGTTACATCCGCAACTTTAAAATTTCTATTTTTATTTCAAAACCCATTTTATCTTGAGAAGATCAACATAACAATTTGTCTGTCCTTTTACTATGAACCTAATTATGGTAACTGGGCTACGATCGGTAAGACAGAAACCGCAAAATATTTATAGTGTTACCCTAGAGGGATGAGACCTCAGAGCGCATGGGTATGTTACCGATCTTCCCGGAGTTTAAATCTATTTATGGTAACTGTACTACGGTCGGTAAGTTTAGTGTTACCATGGAGGGATAAGAAGTCTGAGAGCATCTGTGAGATAGCGATGCTCGATCAATGAGAAACTACAGTTGCACACTGTACCGTTATACAATATTTATATTTAGGATTATAATCAAACAAGTGTATTTATACTTTTAATAGTTTAAAACCACAACAAAGCTAAAACCGAAAATATAATGTAGAAATACACACGCGTGCTTCAAAACAATAATAACGTTTCATTATAATTATATGCTTCTGTTCAGCATTAATAAGTAGGCCGCGTAGTGGAAGAACATGTATGTAGTCAGACACAATAAGACTAAAAAGCGTCTGACCAAATATAAAAATTATGATTAAGATATTTTATATCCCTGAAAGGTTAGTACATGTCAAAACATCGAAGCATACAATTTACAAATGCACCTGTACGTGACAATTTACAAATGCACCTTTACGTGACTTTTCCGAAGTCCCCAGCATATATAAAATCTAGTACTACTCTCGTAGATCGTCTTTTGGTTTGTGGAAGTCACACTGTAAACATAAACTTCAAATGTACAAACCGCTTGGATAAAGTCGCGATCAATTCAACAAACGTGAAATACCCCTTAATGAAGAACCGCACTGTGTAAAGTCGCGTACCTGTTACTTTCCATCGTGAAATATACGGAGGGATAGAATAAACTAAGTCCCTTCGGCTTTCGGTCGCCATACATATTGATTTCGGAATATCTCGTGTACATCAACTAAAAACACCTGGTAGAATTCCATCGCTATTCTACAAATCATTGGGGATATCATCGACACCACCAATCTTCTCTTGCCCCTTCAAGACTGAAAGGTAGCGTGAGTGTTTATAGTTAATTCACTGTAACCTAACTTTATACTCTTAGATTCTAATAAACATACCTGTAACATGTGAAAATTGTCGTATTTTTTAGTTTTACATAACACGCAATCCCCGTAGGATTGAGAAGTGACAACGATCCCACATTAAATAATAGTCAGGCTTTATCACTCTGAATTAATCAGCCCTTTTACCTCTCATACCTATCCCATTAATAAACTACCCTTGCCTTTTGCTCGGGACCGAACATTCTCTAGGAGCATTTAGAAGAGGGATATTAAGGTTAATGCCGTAAGAGTGACAAATATGGTATTAAAGTACTCTTAACGCCGCATTGTGCCTTGGGATGTAGGTGATTTCCGCATGAGTAGGACAACTAGATAGTAAGTGTGATAGATGCTCGGGTTGTGCATGGTACGCCCTGCAGCTATAATGGGGAATTTCTTCGCTCAACATGTGGCGACGGTATGTTAAAGTGGAAATGACGCCATCTTGACATGAAAAAATGAAATTTTCCATGCTTGACTTCAATCCGGGTGATTTAAGGAAAGCAAGCATTATATCCTACGATATCGACTGAACGTCAATATTTCTGTGCAAGATACCGTGCATCCCCTAGTCGAAGAGCTGTCCACGGCAGTTTTTGTCATGTGCTTTTTTAATCCAGCCATTCAGGAATGTGTAGCAGAGATGAATAAGATTTTATGTATTTTGCTCACCCCTGATATTGAAGTCAAGGCCAGAATAATCCTATTGTCAAGATATTCACGTTTCAGTATTCCGCGACCACCTTGACGGAGAGAGGTGTAGAGTCGCCGAACGTAAGGTGTATGCGTTTGTTCATGCGCATAACATTTCATGTCCCAACATCAAGGAATCTGAGCTCGTCCTTCGTCCATGAAACCACTCCAAATAAATAGAAAACTACCGGGAAGGCAAGCATGTTCGTCGCAGATAAATTATTCATCGCCGACTTTTTGAAAGACCAAACCTGTATGATGAGGCGATTGTATCTTTTTCGAAGAGCATTCTTTAAAGATTTTACGTCATAAACGCGGACCTGTAGCAGCACCAGGTTTGTGAAAGTCTCTATAGCGCAATGGTGTCGTATAGTGCTTCTGTCGATGAACGTAGGATCTTTGAATTTGCCATTAGTTTTTTTTCGCTTCAAACGAACCTTGGCGCATTTTTCCAAATCCAAATCCATTCCAATATCCTGAGAGTATTTCTCGACAATCATTAGAACTAAGCGTGGTTCCTTTTATTTTTGGTATAAGTCTTAAGGTCATCAGTGTAAAATACATTAGTAACCTTATGCTATCAATTGTCAGGTTTGCCGCAAAAGTACCCTTCGGGATGATGAAGTGCGAGAAATAGTGGCAATAATGTGAGGCAAAAGAGGAGTGGGCTTATGGTGTTTTTTTGGAAGACATCTTGTTGAAATGTAACGTTTTTAGTTATCAGACGATGTCTTCCAGATGAGATAGTAAATACGGTTTTCCAAAGCGGCATCAATCTCTTTATGCACCTCGCGATGTGCGGATAATCAGTTTATCCAGACATCCTGCTAAGTCTTTCATGAAGCCGTGTGGTTCATACATTTCTTGCTGCACTGGTCTGATTATCCGAATAATCATATCATTTAGGATAGCTGTGAAGATCTTATATAGTACGTTGATACAAATGATGGTCCTGTAATTTTGAGGATCAGTTAAATTGCCATCTTTGGCAGGAGTACTGTGCGCCCTTCCGAAATAGGTCCTTCCAATTTTAGACCTGCGGTGAAAATGCGGACAGATGCTGGTGGGTTGAAGGAAACTGCTTCCACCAGGTAGCCTTGATACTTCCCTGGTTTGAGCGGTTTGGTCGACAGTAACTGAAGGATCTTAAAAGAGTCCAGGCAGATCAGAGAAGAAATGTTGTTTTTCTCTGACCCACCTCTTAATTCGCTCTTGACTTCTCCTAGCTCCAGATAGTACCCGTATTCTGCCAAAAATATACTGCCTGATTGTCAGAAGCTTTGACTTGTTAAGTGTGTCAACGGATCCGCAGTTCGCGAATGAACTATCGAACCTTGGAGGTAAAATTCCTACCAGATGTTATGTAGGCAATCACATACTGAATGCAGGAGGCATACTGTGTTGGCCAGTCTATCTTTGTAATAAGTTGATGCATTCGTTTTTTGGTTATATGATCTGCCGTTGGTGTTGTTTCACAGTTTGCATCCGCCAAAGCTCTGGCTGCATTATTTACACTACAATTGATAGTCCAGAGGTGGATACTTTGGAAAAATCTTTGCAAAGCTCGTCATCTAGTTCGGCCAGAACTTTGGGCTACAGAGAAACCTGAATGTTGAAGTTTCTCGGGGTCCTGAAGCAACTTGCTTCCTTAATTGGATGCCTGCTCACGGTTGGTCATGATGTCCATTCTCTTTCTCTGTTGCCAACTTGTTACGGCTGCGGTAAGAAAAGGCGCTTCGCTTACATAACTCTTTTTCAGGAGCTCTTCGGCATGGTTTCACGGACGTTTTCAAGAAAAGTGTGGGAGGTCTGGGTGTTTTTCGCACCACAGAGCATGCAGTCGTGGCTTGTAAACTCCTCGATCAGAGACCATTGTGTAATCGTAGCACTCTAGCTGGTCGTCTTTTAGTAGATCCGTTCACCTAAAAGTCTCGAGATTCCGCGGGCCGTCGCATTCACTCCGTCTTGATTGGCTTTCTAAAGTCTAGGGTGATCGGTATTGTTGCCCGACTTAATGTCAGGAGCCCTGCGCTTTCGATTATTTTGAACCGCACTTACTACTGCTATGTTTCATAGAAAAAGTATTAAGAGGCATGAAGGACAATTCCGCTCTGGGACCAGATGGTATCAAGGCATTCTGGTGAAAGAAGTTTCCTCCAAACCACCAGAAACTGGCCTGCATTTTAACCTCATATCTGAAGTCGGAAGAACCTATTCTTGTCTTGTCTGCAAAGACGCAGCATCCTACCATCTCTTCCTATCGACGGCCTGAATTGACTAACAGAAATATTTTGAGTCAACTTCCCGTACACTTATCATCTGTGTTTTGGAAAGCTTACAGGTTAAAGAGAGATTGATGCCGCTTTGGAAAAACCGTCAACAAGACGAAAACATGAGCTACTTGCTTTTTTGCTTAACATTATTCCACTATTTCTCAAACTTCGCCATTCCCAAGGGTACTTCTGCAGCCAAACTGAAAATCGAAAGCATAAAGTCACTTATTTACTTTATATGGACCAGCTGAAAATTGATGTAGAGGAACCTCTGAGGATCTTACACATGTTCTTGTATAGGAAACTGCACACAAACCTACACAGGTAATCTTAATGGTTCCTGTGCAGGAATTTTTGCAAAAGGAACTGTACACGATCATAAAAAGGAACGTGTATACATCTAACCTTGAACCATCATGTGCAGATTTCTCCACAGTGTCAATTTAGGTGTGGTTCATGTACAGAACCATGTTCAAAAACCTATACATGAACCTGCGTAGTAACTAATCCGCGCGGGTTTGCTCGTGACTTGGCTATCTCGGTATTGAGTTCGATTTTCAAGGGAATAAAAGGAAGACAACTTTATAGTTGTAAACGACACCAGTTTTCGCGACAGTTTTCTGTAAAGGACTCTATACGTGTTTCTGTACAGGATCATTCCAAAGGTTCTTTTGATGTCTTTCTGTAAGGCATCCTATAAACGTTTCTCTACAGAAACCTGCACCTCAATTTTCTTCGCAAAGGAATCTATACAGGAACCCGTATAATATCATTTAAATATTCCTTTGTTTGTGGAAGTTTCTTTTTAGGACCATGTAGTTTGCTTCGCTAAATTCCTGCGCAGGAATTGTCAAGCTTACCTTTACAGTTTCGTGTACAGGCAAATGTGCAAGATACATCGAGGTTCCTCTATAAGAATTTTCAGCTAGGAGATTATCTCAAAATCTATGATAAAAATAAGGAGCAACTAAATCTAGATTTAGAGATTGTCAAAGAGTACACTTAATAGATTAAAAGGGAGTTTGAGTTAGAAAATTTTCCAAGATAATTTGAAGCGAGGAGATGGCATCCCCGAAGACCCTAATCTTTCCGATATAACCGCTATACGACACCTTGGCGCTGAAGGGAGATATCCTTCCTCATTTCTACCTATACATACCTGGGCATGCCAAAAACTAGCATTCAGCACGCAGCATCGATTAAAAATGCTCTCCTATGTAAGTACAAACGTCTAATCTAAAAGATTTGGTCCTCCGAACTGTCGGCGCGGAACAAAGTATCTGACATGAACATGCCTGTCGTCCCGGTAGTACTATATTCATTTGGAGTGATCTTTACATCTCATGCCGTCACGGTGGTCGCGAAATCTGTAATCTGAATGTCTTCGTAATAGAAATATTGTGGGCACAGCAAGATAAGATGATGCTCGGCATCTTCTACAGAAACGTTAAGGATCAGTCGATTTCGTATGAGCTGAAGTTTGCTTTTCTTAAACGACCCGAATTGAAGTCGGGCACGGAAAGTTTTATTTTGGCATGTCAAGACGGTGTCAAGCTGTCACTGGTTAATAATAGCCTGAACAGCACCTCTGCGTGTGAGGGAAATGCTAAGATACTTTTAGGAAAGAGGCAGAAGGCAGCTGTCCTTAGGTCGCCTTGTGCCCTCAGTGTGCACGAAACTTTTTATGAGTCGTCGAATTGGGTCCATCGTAGACTGTAATCACCCTAGTAGCAAGATAACTGCAGATTGGCGCCAGCTCGGTACCAGAAAAAAAAGAATCTGTTTGCAGCCTGGCGCCCGGCTAGTTCCACTTTGGCGTGCTGTTCTGGTACCAGATTCTGGCATAGTATATCGCCCACACTGGGCATGATATACACCAGACTACATTAAAATAACGTAAAATGGTACTAAATATGTTTCTGTACTAGTTTTACACTATATTCTTGTCGTATAAGCTTGTATGTTTGGGCATGCGTAAGGGCGAGAAAAATTCTAAACTTTTCTGCTTAGCTTACATTTTAAAGTAATTTATGTAATCTATAATAATTATAAAATATAATATAATTATTATATTATCCAATAATATCCACGATTTACACTTGTACTCCTATAATATTACTAGTAACGTAAACACTTTCCTCAAATTTCTTTTTAATCATATTTTCGAAATAAATAATAAATTATTCATATTGAAACAGTAAAAGGGAAAGGAATATTTTTGTCATCAACTTCATTACGGAATTTTAAATTTATTTGTTTTCGATGCAATCCATAATATATTTATTTATTAAAAATGTATGGGGCACCTAAATATATTTTTTTGGCCGTCCGCTAATATATTGATTTTTTACATATCTTAACTTTCGATGACGCCTATACGTACCTTGAGGGAGTTTCCAGATCAACTTATTTATGTAAAAAGTATGTCTTCAATTTCGCTTACAAACATGAAAGAGGGCAACTCATTTTATTTTTTACAAAACCTCGTTTAATTATCGGCTGTATTTCATTATTTTAGTAATTGTTAAGTTTAAATTCAATTTTTATATTAAAATAACTACTTATAAGTCAAAATTTTCTCTAAAACAAGTTATTAGCTTACATTTCAAGAGTTCTGATCAAAGGATATATTTCATTATTTTGGAAAATGTAAAATATCCGAATATTTTGCTATAATTTACTATAATAATTGTTATTTTCACGAATAAAAATGCTTCGACTTGAGTTCGACTTGATTTGCCCCCAATCAAGACATGCTGAAGCCGAAAAGGTCGACTTGAGCATGTCTCAGTTTTGAGACGGAGACAGACCTTAGTTTATGTCTTGGAGACAAGTTTCTATGCCTTGAAGACATAAATTTATCTCTTTGGTCATAAAAGCTAATCTTTGTTAATGATTAAAGAATCTCGTATATTTTTATACAATATATATAGTATACTAAATCTACTCATTTACTGATTTTCATTTGTATTATACTTGTTTGACGATGATGCTGAAAATGTTGTTTGTTTTTACGTATTTCTAACGGCTTAGGAGATCCTTCTAGATACTCGCAGTTACAATTTTTATTTTTGTTAAGAAAATTTTTAAGTGTTATAATCGTTCAGAGCCATAGATTCTGAATTTCTAAATTAAAAATAACATTTTTTGTAATTTTAATTGTTGTTATTTTGAATTACTTATTGAACTTATTTTTGGTTCTTGTGCTTTGCGCTCGATAATGTATTTACTTCACGCTGTATGCTCGTTCTTTGTACTTCCCAAAATTTGTGCACAAAATTTTTAAAATTAAAGGCTAAAGCATCGACAAAACTTTAATTCGGGGATTGCAAATTAACTGTTGTTAAAGCTTCTTCGGCTTCAACGAACACATTCTTATCACGTATCTTGTGCTTCGCCCTCGATTTTTTTCCAAAATGCGAACTTTTCTACATTAGGTTCAACACTATTATATTAAATGCATACTGAATTTATTTTTGTATTTCGTCCCGTGATTGCTTATTCAGTTATTGCAAAATAAAGTACAAATTTTATTTATAATGACTAATTTAATATTTTTGTTCCTTATTTTGCTCTAAATTTTATTCCGAGTTACCCGGAAAAATGTATCGTTTCAATCAAATTATATTATTACAATTAATTATATGCATAGGTATTGAAACAGACATATTTTTACTCTCTTGTTTTTATAAATTAAAGATTTCGCCTTCTATAAATAAACTATTTTTTTATTAAAAAAATTTAATTTTTTATTTTCAGTGTTTCTTAAGACTAAAACGAAGCTTAAAATAAAAACAACGCGTTCCATGAAAAATGATTAATAACCATTTTTTAAGCTCTTGTGGGTGAATAAATTTCGTCCATTTATTATTTTCGTAGTTCATGTCTTTTGCCCTAAAAATTAAATTTCTTTGCACTTTTTATGTTGTTTTTTTATGAATAAAACACAAACTTTACATCCTATTAAAACGTGATTAACCAATCTGTACTTTTTTTTAATTAATCTATTTTTGTAACTTGCATAGTTAGACCACGAAATAGAATCCCAAGTGCGAAGTCACATACGGCCCAACCTTGGCCCATAGTCGGCAAAAATATTGCTGAAGCTCGGCAGCAATTATCGCGCCAATGACGGAATGATAACTATGGCCTGCACTTGGCAGCCAAGGTTTGGCTGCGATTGTCGGCCCAATACTGGGTACCAGTATTGGACCAAACCTAGTTGCCATCGTCGCGCCATTGCCGGATTGATAACTATGGCCTTGAATTGGCAGCCAAGGCTTGGCTGCCATTGCCGGCCCAACATTGGGTATCAATACTGCTATAGTCTAAGGTCTAAGGATATGACAAAAAAGGTATTTAAAAAATAAATATTAATCGATTGCGAGTACTTTGAATATAAATATTAATGGCCCTGTTTAGATAGAATACATATATCACATTTTGAACGTTATATTACAAATAAAGTTTCTAACGCTACGGGGTATCTAACCTACATCTATATACCTAAATCTATCGCCTAGCAGTCGGGAGTGCTAACCACTGCGCTAAACCGACAAGTTGAAACTCTGTGAAAAAGCCATCCTTATAAGGTGCAGTTCAGAAAAGTTAAAGAATCAAATTTTAAGCTCTCTTTTTCTAATTATTTATTATTATGCGACGTATTGTATATGTAAAAACATGAACTGTTAAAAGGAATAGCAATGCAATAATTTTTAAAGAAATAATTTAAATCGATTACAATTTTTCTTCGCGTAATATTTCGTTTTTTTCGTTGTAGCCTACTTTACAACTTTTTGCAATGACAGGAAATGTAATTTTTTATAAACATTAAAAATTTTTAATGACAGAATTTAAAAAATTTCATCTTGAACTTTGACAATTTTTTAATAACATTTTTTTTATGTTTCGTGTAAGATTTGTTTATTGAGTGCTAAAAGTGAGACTTGGCAAAATAAAGTGCCGATTCTGGGCTAAGCATTGGTGGAGGATCGGCAAATATAAATAGCCAATATAGGCTGCCAGCACTGGCTCAACATTGGGCCTGTTTAAATAAAACATGGTTTTCCGTAGTAAAAGTGACACTTGGCCCAGTAATGTGCCGTCACTGGGCCAGACTTTGTGTGAGCCTCGTGAAACATGGTTTCCTGTACTAAAAGTGAGACTTGTTGCAATAAAGTGCCGATACTGGTCCTAGCATCGGCGGAGAATCGGCAAATATAAATAGCCAATATAGGCTGCCAGCACTGGCTCCACACTGGGCTGATTAAAATGTCGAGATTGGCCCAATAACTTTAGCTCACCTTTGGCTGCCAAAATTGGACGAACATTGGGCCGTATATTCAGCTCCGGCAATTCGCACTTGGGATGTTTTGTTTTTCACTACTTTGTTGTTTGATCAAAATTCTAATTTTCGATTTTTTTTAAATTAAAAAATTGTTGTGACAGTCTTGGGGGGCGGGGGGAGCTAATGCGTTTACGTTGTGCTGCTTAGAACCAGTTTTTCCTTGTTTCCAATGACCTTTTTTTTAGGAGTCGCCCTCAGTATTAGATCCCCGGCCGCGCCCCTGAGTACCCAGTCCGCCACTGTGTATTTGTTGTTAGAGGTTTTCAAAATTGTGTTTTTATAAAATAAAAATGGAGTATTTGGCAGAATTAAATGGAGTATTTGGCAGAATTGTCGGCAAATATGAAGACCCGATAGATCCATAAACCTGAAAATAATTAATTAAAATCTACATTTCTTAAACCATATATTGTTTAAAAGCACAATAAATTATTGGAAGCCTATATATTTTATACAGCTGTTTTGTGGCGAATGTGAAGTGCAAGTAGTTCTTTATTCATAATGTGTCCCCTAAGGGTTTACATGACTTCCATTCCTTACAATCTTTCCGTTTACATCTATATATTTTTTACAATCTTATCCTT
>NC_046666.1:92357652-92366082 GCF_010883055.1 Belonocnema kinseyi
AAATATTTACCTCCCCTTTACAATCTCACAATCCCACAATTAGATCTCTCACCTCCACACCCTTCCACACACTTCCACAATCCACTCACCTCAAATTTCACCTCAAATTTTAACATACGTTAATGTTTTAGTTATTATTTGCATTCAATATAAACATTAACATTAAGTATTATTCCTGTGATACATGGAATTTTTTATAAAATTTCATTGCTGATATAAAATGCGGTAGCAACTTATTGAGATTTTGAGGTTCATATTAAATTTTGCAATTCCAGAGCGAACGGCTCGCAGTTAAAAAATTTATCAAAAGAACTAGGATGATAACGTAAAAAGCTATTTTTTTATTTTAATCCTCACTAAAATAGTTTCTGTTCTTTCACCAAAAATTTTATAAATTTGAATGAAATTGTTGTGAAATTTGTGTGAAAAATTTCAATAATTTTCAATGTATTTCAAGCACGGAGTATTTTTATCGTATTAAGAAAAATGAGTAAAAGCTTAACTTTCGTAATGTTTTTGTAGTACATTTTCGAAACTTTTCATAGCAAAAAATAGTATTTTATAGATTTTTGTAGATATTCGAATGATTTACTTAAATTGGTAAAAATTATCTAATTCTGCGACCAGCAGTTCGCTCTTGTATTCTCAAATTAATTCCTAACCTGAAAATCTCAAAAAGTTGTTATCGCATTCTACACCAGGAGTGGACTTTAATAACAAAACTTAGAACAAATTCCATGCTTCATAGGAATATTACTTAATGTTAATGTTTATATTAATAAAAAATAACAGCTTAAACATTAACTTGTAATTAAAAATATACTAACCATACCGATAGAAATCTCAGAGTATATGCTAAAGATTCTCAAGGCTCTGAGAAGCTCTGAGAAATTCTCCGCAGGCACTCAGGTAGATTTATTTAATTGTCCAGATAGCTCGTTTAAATGCTTTGAAGGCTATAAAATGTCCTTTTCGAAATTGAAATGAAAATATGTTCATAAATAACAAGCAGAGAGGCTTAAATTGAAATAAGAATTCAATCATAAATAACAAGCAGACGCCCTGTATTGCGACGGTGCGGGTGGCAAGGTGGTGGTAAAGGTAGTAGTAAAGGAGAAGCGTTAATTCGTATTATCCACTTTGAATTTTGATTCGATTATTATTCTCAACAGTGATCTAAAAATGCTTGCTCATGCTTGAACAGTGTGGCTCGCATTGGCTCTAGTTCGCGTACGTATTTAAAAATCAAGTACAAACGTTCACCGTAGCCAATGAACATCACTCAAATCCAAGCAAGCGCAGATCAAGATAGCTTCGTTGGGATCATTAACTTCAAGAAAACACGTGTAACGTTCCATTTCTGTCTAACTCACGGTGACTCGAGGATGCCTTTGTCGCACGCGTGTAGCTATCGAAAAAAGAGCAATCGTGACAATTTTTTCAATATTTTCCAATGCAGTCTAACCAACTGACGCCTCGTGTCACATGCATATAGCAATGAAATCGAGTATTGTGACAATCGAAATCGACAATAACGTTTAGAGATTTTATATGAAGGATCTTATATCTCTCAATCGCACGCACTTCGCTGAGACTCATGATAATTTCGGTTCTTATATACTTATACTATACTACATACTTATAACTTTTTTAAATGCATAATTTCTGCCTTTTCATCTTTCTCCATATTTTGCATATGCTTGAAGTTCTGAATTATCATTAGGATAAATTGTTCGTCTTTTTGAATACTATAAATTTCCGTACAGAGAATGTTTGAATCTTGAAAAAAAGTTGTCTCAAAAATATTTAAAATGCGCTCAGTTTTTGAATTTTTATCCAAGATGGCTGGCTAAAGAACTTGACCTTTAGTTTAGGACACTCAAAAATATAACAAAGGCTTTCGAAAGTTATCGTGCTAACAAACTAAAAATCTACGGACTAACAAACAGACAAAATAATTTTAAAAATATCTGTTTTTGTATTAAGCGACAGGTCTGGAGTTTCAATTTTTTTTATTTTATAAAATGTAAAAGTAATTATTAGCTCATTTGAGAAAGAATCGCGGAAATTTATACTAATAATAGGCATATTATGTAGATATTTTATATGTTTAAAGATATCAATACAAATATTAAAAAATACTATTCTTAGAATTATCTCAGAGCGTCTACTCAAATTCTGTAAAAAAAATTTCCTGACAATTCTAGGTTGTTGCCAGGTATCTATAGATTTTCCCAAGGTATAATACATTTTCCTGAATAATGAGCCACTCAAGTATTAAATATCACATTCTTTAAAGCAATTGTGACCCTACAACCCTTAAAAAGTATTACATAATACTTAAAAAAAACTTCCGTTATCCATTTCTGATTGGTTAAATGGTAGTTAACTAAGTTTATTAAAAGTGGTAAAAAAAAGTAGAACTGAATGAAGTGTGGTTCAAAAAAGGCTTTCTTCAAAAATATCTGCCCTACAAATTGTTTCTTTTGGTGTAAAAATGTCCCCCGAATATTGTCATTATTTATAAAAAAATATTTAGGAAACTCTTTAGTCCATTTTTGCACAAAATTGCTTTTTTAATTTTCACTATTAATTTATAATTTTACTTCAGTACATATGCATTATATACTTTTTCTATTCTAAAGTAAAAAAAAAATTAACAGCGGAAACTAAAATAACATAAGCAATTTTTTGCAAATCATGGGCTTAAGAGATACCTAGATTTTTTTTAATTCTGCCAATATACAGTGGACATTTTACAGGAAAAGGAACAATTTTTAGACGGAGAAAATTTGGTTAGGAAACTTTACCAAACTTTTAAGTATAATTGGGATATAAGGACAAAAAGGAGAATGTTTGACATTATTGTAATAATTTGTACCTTGCGAAATGTTAAAGAATAAGTGTCAGTTCAGTAAACTTTAATAACGCAGGTTAAATTTTCCAAATGTACAGTAAAGATTTTCAAAAGTAATCATTAAGGCACGTGGTGTAATTATTAAAACCTATTCTGTCATACATTCAGGAAGAATTGAATAAAGTTTCATGCTTGTTAAGTCAGGTTTGCAAATCTAAAGTCAACCAAACTCGAAAGTATTCAATGACAATAATTCCCTCAAAATCGGTTGCAGAATGATAAGTTTCGGTTATTCACTCTAAGTAGATGAACGAGGTTGCTCGTGTAGGCTGCGTTCTAACGCAAGATTCCTACCTTGCCGACATCGAGAAGCTTCGACCTGTAGTGGTTCGTGTCCGCGCTAAATTGTCTGGAATAATGGTTCGTGTCCGTGCTAAGCTTTGGGATCTGTTTCGAAGGGTCCTCATGACGTCACTATTACGCAATAGTCGATAACCAAATTCACGTAAAGATATTCAAGGTTATTGTGATAAAAACAAGGGTGATTTATTGCTTCCTGACAGATAAGACGTTCGTTAAATGCACAAAAGATGCAGGTTTATAGGTGAAGTTTCCCAAGTGCGAAGTCACATATGGCTTAACATTGGCCCATAGTCGGCAAAAATATTGCCGAAGCTCGGCTGCAATTATCGCGCCAATGACCGAATGATAGCTATGGCCTGCACTTGGCAGCCAAGGTTTGACTGCCATTATCGGCACAACACTGGGTGCCAGTATTGGACAAACCCTGGCTGCCATCGTCGTGCCATTGCCGGATTGATAACTATAGCCTTGACTTGACAGCCAGGGCTTGGCTGTCATTGTCGGCCCAACACTGGCTACGGTCTAAGGATATGACAAAAAAGATATGTAAAAAATAAATATGAATTGATTGTGAGTACTTTGAACATAAATATTAATGGTCCTGTTTAGACTGAATACATATATTACATTTTAAACATTATATTACAAATAAAATTTCTAACGCTACGGGGTATCGAACCTACATCTATATACCTAAATCTATCGTCTAGCAGTCAGGCGTGCTAACCACTCCGCTAAACTGACAAGTTGAAACTCTGAAAAATTTATCCTATAAAGCTGCAGTTCAGAAAAATTAATGAATCAAATTTTAAGCTCTCTTTTTCTAATTTTTTATTATTATGCGACGTAGTGTAAATGTAAAAAACACGAACTATTAAAAGGAATAGCAATACAATAATTTTTAAAGAAATAATTTAAATCAAGTACAATTTTTCTTCGCGTAATATTTCGTTTTTTTTTCGTTGTAACCTACTTCACAACTTTTTACAATGACAGGAAATGTAATTTTTCATAAACATTAAAATTTTTTAATGACAGAACTTAACAAATTTCATCTTGAACTTTGACCATTTTTTAATAACATTTTTTTTATGTTTCGTGTAAGATTTGTTTATAAGGTGCTAAAACTAAGACTTGGTGAAACAAAGTTCCGATTCTGGGTCAAGCATCGGTGGAGAATCGGCAAATATGAATAGCCAATATAGGCTGCCAGCACTGGCACAACATTGGGCCGATTAAAATGCCGATATTGGCCCAATAACTTTAGCCGACCTTTGGCTGCCAAAATTGGACCAACACGGGGCCGTGTATTCAGCTCCGGCAATTCGCACTTGGGCTTTTTTGACTATTAATTGGATTTATTGCTTCCTGATTGATAATACTTTTAGCTAAAAATTCTTGCCTTTATTTGTTTAACACGCAAAAGATGCTAGTGGACAGATGAAATTTGGTACAAGGTACAAAGTTTCTGTCTGTGAAAAACATTTTTCTACAGTCTAGAATCTTCGGGAAAAATTAGAATTAAAAAAAGATATATATATAAAGTTAATTGAAGGAATGGAAGGAATAAAAAAGCATTTCTTATGGTAGGTCATATACTCAGGGATGCTTTATTTTGGTATCAAATAGCGAGCGAGGACTAGAGATGACAGCCACACTCGTTTAAACTCGTAGAAACATTCATACATCGGCAGTCTGAGGCTGCACACATTGTAGAGAGATCACTTCTTTTGACAGCTCGCAATCGTTCGCTTTTGTATTTATTCTTTTCCATATGCTAGGTCCATGAACCTCTGGACAAAGTATATGTTGCAAGATACCGAAAACAATTTCAAAACTCAAAAGAGAGATTATAGACAGCATGAATTTAATTAGAGAACTTTCATGGACGTTTAGTAAATACCAAGAGTACACTGCCCGACGTTTATCGCTCCTTTTGGCATGCAACGATATTAGAGCTGAGATCGCATGCTTTTTTATCCACAGATATATGCTCCCTTTTCAGCTCTCATTTAGAAAGGTCAGTTTCTTACCTTTTAAATGTTAAAGATTTAAACTAAAAGTTTTAAAATGTAACAAATTAATATAATAAAATATTTGCATTTTTTCAATCGTCCACTAAGTCTATTATATAATACAGTCTATACCAAATCAGCAATGAATTAATTCAGCGTTAAAATTTTTTCTCTAATGCTGAATATTCTATAAGTAATAATATCAAATTTCTACTGCGCATATTTTTCGCCAAGAACATCAAGGTTATTTTCAATGACACATTACATTTTTGCGTTGTTAAAAAATTATACCCGCAAGTGTGGATTATAATGTAGAAGGTTCTAGAATATTTTGTCAAAGAGGGGATATAATAATAGGTAAGGATGGTAAATGATATGCAGCATGAATAGTTTAGGAAGAAAGTTTGACTAAGAAACGTTGAAATCTCTTTCACATAATAGAGTAATATGCTAAAAAATTCAATTTACTTACTTTAAACATAAAATTAAAGCAACGTAAATAACAAAAATAATCCAGCAGTATTAAAATGTAATGCAAGGCAACTGTGAATCGAACATTGAAAAAAAATGATGCAGTGGTCACGTGAACATCTACTTTCTGTATCTTTTAAATCCAAATTTAGTCAAATAGAAATTTAAAAATACAAAAATTAATATAGGTTATAGAAATCCAGGATGCTATATTGCTTTCTAGATAGCTAATATAATCCAGAGACCATAGAAATCTACCTTACCGATATTCTATAGATGTAGTGGTTTATGCTATGTTTCCAGAATATTCTCAATGACGTCATCGAATTCCTACTACGCAATTTTCTTCGTAAACAACTTCAAGGTTATTTTTAAGGTTGCATTACTTTTTTTGCGTTTTTCAATATAATATACCACACGTGTCGATTATAACTTAGAACCTTCTAGAACAATTAGACAAAGAGGGGATATAATAATAGGTAAGAATGGTAAATCATATGCAGCAGGTATAGCTTAGGGAGAAAAAGAGATGGAAAGAGAGAGATAGAGAGAGCTATGCATTAAAAAATTTTTTAATTCAACAGTGGATCACTGTGACAGATTTAGAATTCCATATTGATATAGCTAGGATGTCAATTCATCCATTTGAGATGAAGAAAATACAATTTGGAAATAAAATAAATCAGCTTCATAAATATTAAAGTTGACTAAGAAATGTTAAAATCATCTTTCACATAATGGAGTGATCTACGAACAAAGATTAAATTTACCACTTCAAACATTAAAATAAAGCATCATAAATAACCAACATAAATTCAGCACTATTAAAATTGAATAAAAAGAAACTGTGAATCAAACATTCAAAGTGAAGTATTGAACACGTATATTAAAATGCACTCTCAATGCTGCATTTTGCGCTGAGCTGGATAAATCACCATCCTCATATATCAACTATATTTAAGACTTAAATCAATATTAAATTTAATAAGGCTGTTCGCGAAGTATCAATGATCAATTATATTAAAGTATGCTGTTATATAACAGTTGCAAATAATTATTTTTTTCTTAGAAACAACATTTAATTTTTGCTAAATAACTCCAGTTAAACAGCTAATTATTTCTGAGTACCAAAATCATGAACATGCTTTTGATTCAACTATGTCAACTTAGTAAATGGAAACTTAGTTTGATTGAGAAGAGGTATTTGATTAATGAAGATTATGATGCAGTGCACCACCACCAGGTACGCTGCTTTTCATATAGTTATAACCACGCTTCATATGTTAAATCTTGATTTCTCCTAAATCAAGGTAAGTAATCTATCGAAAATATATGTGGAAGAATGAGAAAGAATAGAGGTGGAGAAGGAGGAGGAGAAGAAGAATTCAGTAATAATGTAGTTAAGACAAGTAGGTACTGAAAATATTAGATTTAATGATTATATCATATGGATTGTATGTTGTGTGACATATGGACGTGCAAATGAAAGAAGCGCAACATCTTTAAAATAACAAACAAAAGGAAACTTAAAGAAACTGTTGGTAACACCTTGTTTGTGCGTAATAAGTGTATCTCCATTCTTTGTACTGCTCTCTGCGATGAGCTTGATGAATCCAGTTAAATAAATAAGGATTTCTTATTAATAGAATGTTGAACATAGTTTAATTAACGAGAGATCTTTGGTTTATAGAGATTATCATAGAGAACACCACAATCAGATTTGCTAAGGAAAGTTCACTTTCAGCATCATCTTCCTCCTCGTCACCATCTTCCTCCTCCTAACAGTCATTATCGTGTTTATTAATATCCTCAGCAGCAGCAGCATTTTTTATTACGTATGAAGAACCGTCATATTGCCCAAATTCTTCTTCTGGCTCTACTTTTTTATTCTTCACAAGTATTTCCCCTTCATCTTTAGACTTATGAGTAATGCATGATAGATTCCTCAGAGGAGAGAATTGTGGTTTTCATGCTTTCTGAATAGCTTTTTTCTGGTCCAGTTTGAAAATCTTATACTTTCGAGGAATTGCTTTCCTCTCCTTATCGGTCCAACTGTATGATTCTTGCATTGGTCTTAAACTTCGAGTTACCTTTGAAATTTGATGAAAATCTCTTTCATCCTGCTTATGATTCTTGGCTGAGCAAGAATATTTTTTATGTCTTTTTAAATTATCAAGTCTTGAGAAAGTTCTGGAACAATTTGAACAAGTGCTAGTCATTTTGTCACTGACAAAGTAAAAATGGCTATTCATGGAATTTAATTTTAAATATCCTCCTCCTCCTCCACCCCTCGTCTTCCTCCTCATCCTCCTCATACTCCTCCTCCTCCTCATGTCCGTCTTCATTTTCAGCTTCTCTCTCTTCACCTGCGCTTTCTTTTATTGATCAACTAGCTGGAAACGTAAATAATGTACGCGAAATTATTTCAATTGTTAATGAAACGCGGGAGGTTGGTATTATTGAATAATTCTCTTAGTTTAGAAACTAGTTAAATGTAATTAACATTTTGAGACTATGTATTCAAGATGCCTTATCATTAATATTTTTTAACATTGATGGAACGAAACCAACACTGTACAAAGTAAGCAATAAATTTTAAAATTCTATATATAATTTTTATACGTACAGTCTGTCAAGTTAAAGCGTGGGTGGCTTTACTCGCAGTCGGTAAGGTGTATCGACATGATTTTGGTTTCAAAATATTAAGAAGAGCTCCCTCTTTCA
>NC_046666.1:92366182-92385763 GCF_010883055.1 Belonocnema kinseyi
GAGGGAGCTCTTCTTAATATTTTGACACCAAAATCATGTCGATACACCTTACCGACTGCGAGTAAAGCCACCCACGCTTTAACTTGACAGACTGTATATTGTAACGAAATAAGTTAAATAAATTTAATTCTCAAAATTTATGTGTATTTATTGATTGCTTCACCTGAATTAATTGTAGTTTAGGAAGTCAGCTTATAAAACCGAAGATTTAGTATAAGTTATCATTCCATATAATATTTTCAGAACCTATTTACCTACTCTAAATCATTATCATATCCTCCTCAAATCCTTATATTATTTTTTGATTCTTCTACACGTAGTTTAAGAGCTTATTTAACTTAATTTAGTTTAGTTCAAGATTCAACAAGGGAAAAAGCGTGGTTACAACTATAAGAAAAACAGCAAATCTGATTGTGGTGCTCTCTATGGTAATCTCTGTAAACCAAAGATCTCTCGTTAATTAAACTAAATTTTCGTGTACTAAGTTGACTACGATTTAAAACAAATTGTTGGTTCTAAGAAAAACCAAGATTTTTAGTTGTTATGCATAATAGTGCATTTTAATATTCGTGTTCAATACTTCGCTTTTAATGTTTGATTCACAATTTCTTTTTATTCAATCTTAATACTTCTGAATTTATTTTTGCTATTTATGATGCTTTATTTTAATGTTTGAAGTAAGTAAATTTAATCTTTGTTCGCAGGTCACTCTATTATGTGAAAGATGATTTCAACCTTTCTTAGTCAACTCCAATATTTATGGAGCTGATTTATTTTATGTCCAAATTGTATTTTCTTCATCTCATATGGCTGAATTGACATCCTAGGTATATAAATATAAAATTCTAAATCTGTTACATTGATCCACTGTTGATTTAAAACATTTTTTAATGCATAAATATCTCTATCTCTCCGTTTCCATCTCTTTTTCTCCCTAAGCTATACCTGCCGCATATGATTTACCATTCTTACCTATTATTATATCCCCTCTTTGTCTAATTGTTCTAGAAGGTTCTAAGTTATAATCGACACGTGTGGCATATAATATTGAACAACCCAAAAAATTAATGCAACATTAAAAATAACCTTGAAGCTGTTTTCGCAGAAAATTGCGTAGTAGGAATTCGATGAAGTCATTGAAAATATTCTGAAAACATAGCATAAGCCACTACATCCATAGAATATATCGGTAAGGTGGATTTCTATGGTCTCTGAATTAAATTATTCAACTAGAAAGCAATATATTATCCTCTATTTCTATATATTATATTATTATTTTTGTATTTTAAAATTTTTTTATATCACTAAATTTTTTATTTAAGAGTTCCAGAAAGTAGTTTTTCATGTCATCACTATCATTTTTTTCCTATGTTTGATTCACAGCTTCCTTACACTAAATTTTAATATGGCTGAATTTATTCTTGTCATTCTTCATACTTTATTGCTAGTACGTAAATTCTAACAAGAGCTTTCAAATTATACTTTCTTCATCTCTAAAAAGTTGATTCAATACTAAGAGTCTACCTGGATTTCTGTAACCTATATTAATTTTTGTATTTTTAATTTTCTATTTGACTAAATTTGGATGTAAAAGTTCCAGAAAGTAGATGTTCACGTGACCACTGTATCATTTTTTTTCCAATTTTTGATTCAGATTTTCCTTGAATTACATTTTAATACTGCTAAATTATTTTTGTTATTTACGTTGCTTTATTTTAATGTTTGAAGTAAGTACATTGAATCTTTTTTGGCATATTACTCTATTATGTGAAAGAGATTTCAACGTTTCTTAGTCAAGCTCTAATATTTATAGAGCTGATTTTATTTTATAAATTCTAGCAAGCGTTTTCAAAATTGTCTTTTATTCATCACAAATGGTTAATCTGACATCCTAGCTATATCAATATAAAATTCTAAAATCTGTTACAGTGATCAACTGTATGTACTCGGACCTCTTAAGAATCTGTTGGTATTTTTCAAGCGTATTTAATAGCCTTAGTGAATGATTCAAAAAATTAAAATATTTTATTATATTAATTGGTTGCATTTCAAAATTTTTGGTTTAATCTTTAACATTAAAAAAAACTGACCTTTCTAAATGAGAGGATGTGGATAAAAAAGCATGCGATCTCAGCTCGAATATCGTTGCATGACATAAGGAGCGATAAGCGTCGGGCAGTGTAATCTTGGTATTTACTAAACGTCCATGAAAGGTCTCTAATTAAATTCATGCTGTTTACAATCTCTCTCTCTCGATTCTCGAAATTGTTTTCAATATCTTGTTACATATATCTCGTCCAGAGGTAGACGGACCTAGCATATGGAAAAGAATGAATACGAAAACGAACGATTGCGAGCTGTAAAAAGAAGTGCTCTCTCTACAATGTGAGCAGCCTCAGACTGCCGATGTACAAATGCTTCTGCAAGTGTAAACGCGAGTTGCTGTTATCTCTAGTCCTCGATCGCTACTTGATTCCAGAATAAAGCATCCCTGAGTATATGACCGACCACAAGAAATGCTTTTTTTCATACCTTTCTTACCTGAATTAATTTTATATATATATAATTTATTAATTCTAATTTTTCTCGAAGATTCTATACTGTAGAAGAATCTTTTTCACAGGCAGAAACTTTTAATTAAAGCATTATCTATCAGGAATTTTCAAATTAAATTGATAATCAAACAGGATGCCATGCATAAAGAATGATAACTATGGCCTGCACTTGGCAGCCAAGGTTTGGCTGCCATTGTCGGCCCAACACTGGGTGACAGTATTGGACCAAACCTGACTGCCATCGTCGTGCAATTGCCGGATTGACAACTATGGCCTTGACTTGGCAGCCAGGGCTTAGCTGCCATTGTCGGCCCAACACTGGCTACGGTCTAAGGATATGACAACAAAGATATTTAAAAAATAAATATGAATTGATTGTGAGTACATTGAATATAAATATTAATGGTCCTGTTTAGACTGAATACATATATTACATTTTAAACATTATATTACAAATAAAATTTCTAACGCTACGGGGTATCGAACCTACATCTATATACCTAAATCTATCGCCTGGCAGTCAGGCGTGCTAACCACTCCGCTAAACTGATAAGATAAAACTCTATGAAAAAGTTATCCTCATAAGTTGCAGTTCAGTAACGTTAAAGAATCAAATTTTAAGCTCTCTTTTTATAATTTTTTATTATTATGCGACGTAGTGTAAATGTAAAAAACACGAACTATTAAAACGAATAGCAATACAATAATTTTTAAAGAAATAATTTAAATCGATTACAATTTTTCTTGGCGTAATATTTCGTTTTTTTCGTTGTAGCCTACTTTACAACTTTTTGCAATGACAGGAAATGTAATTTTTTATAAACATTTAAAATTTTTAATGACAGAATTTAAAAAATTTCATCTTGAACTTTGACTATTTTTTAATAACATTTTTTTATGTTTCGTGTAAGATTTGTTTATTAGGTGCTAAAACTAAGACTTGGTGAAAGAAAGTTCCGATTCTGAGTCAAGCATCGGTGGAGAATCGGCAAATATGAATAGCCAATATAGGCTGCCAGCACTGGCTCAACATTGGGCCGATTTAAATAAAACATGGTTATCCGTGGTAAAAGTAACACTTGGCCCAGTAATGTGCCGTCACTGGGCCAGACTTTGGCTGATCCTCGTGAAACATGGTTTCCCGTACTAAAAGTGAAACTTGGCGCAATACAGTGCCGGTACTGGGCCAAGCATCGCTGGAGGATCGGCAAATATAAATAGTCAATATAGGCTGCCAGCACTGGCTCAACACTGGGCCGATTAAAATGCCGATACTGGCCCAATAACTTTAGCCGTCCTTTGGCTGCCAAAATTGGACCAACACGGGGCCGTGTATTCAACTCCGGCAATTCGCACTTGGGCTGTTTTGACTATTAATTTGATTTATTGCTTCCTGTTTGATAATACTTTTAGCTAAAAATTCTTGCCTTTATTTGTTTAATGCGCAAAAGATGCTAGTGGGCAGATGAAATTTGATACGAGGTTATGCATGGCATCGTGTTTGATTATTAATTTAATTTGATCATTCCTGATAGAGGAACCTTTAACTAAAAGTTTCTGTCTGTGAAAAACATTCTTCTGCAGTCTAGAATCTTCGGAAAAAATTAGAATTAAGAAAAGATATATGTAAAGTTAATTGAAGGTATGAAATGAATAAAAAAGCATTTCTTATGGTACGTCGTATACTCAGGGATGCTTTATGTTGGTATTAAATAGCGAGCAAGGACTAGAGATAACAGCCACACTTGTTTAAACTCGTAGAAGCATTCATACATCGGCAGTCTGAGGCTGCACACATTGTAGAGAGATCACTTCTTTTTACAGCTCGCAATCGTTCGCTTTTGTCCTGGATCGCTACTTGATTCCAGAATAAAGCATCCCTAAGTATATGACTGGCCATAGGAAAAGCTTTTTTTATACCTTTCTTACCTGAATTAATTTTATATATATCATTTTTTAATTCTAATTTTTCTCGAAGATTCTCGACTGTAGAAGAATCTTTTTCACAGGCAGAAACTTTTAATTAAAGCATTATCTATCAGGAATTTCATCTGTCCACCAGAATCTTTTGCGCATTAAACAAATAAAGGCAGGAATTTTTATCTAAAAGTATCATCCATCAGGAAGCAATAAATCAAATTAATAGTCAAAACAGGATGCCATACGTGCTCTTCATATGAAATTTCACCTATACACCTGTATCTTTTGCGCATTTAACGAACGTCTTATCTGTCAGGAAGCAATAAATCATCCATGTTTTTTTTACAATACCTTAAACCTGTTTACGTGAATTTGGTTACCGACTATTGCGTAATCGTGACGTCATCAGGACCCTTCGAGAAATATCCCAAAGGTTAGCACGGAGACGAACCCTTTTTTGCCAGAAAATTTAGGGCGGACACGAACCACTACAAGTCGAAGCTTCTCGATGTCGGTAAGGTAAGAATATTCCGTTAGAACGCAGCCTATACACCTCCTTTTTTAAGTAAAAACTGCATTATTTACCTAAATGTTTGGTAAAGTTTTAAATGGATTCTAGAGTAAAATTAATTTTAGTAATGTTATAATCTCCTACATACTTCCATCGCCTGCACAATCTTTCAGGATCGTATGCAAGTATTGAGCACCTCGAAGATATTCACAAATTTTCTAATTTGAAAAAATATGTAGAATTGTCAAATTACTTACAATCCTCATTCTTGTTTCGTAGTATCGGCGAAGTCCAATGAATCTAGCCACTCCTTCGATTTAGAATTCAAATGGTAAAATCAAGATTTTAGTTGAATATTATGTTACTATTTTATTCAATTGAAAAATAAATCTATTTAATTAATTATTAGCAAAAATTACTCAGACAAATTAATTGAATTTTTTATATTTTGAAAATTGGTACTTATTTAATTTGGGAGAATTAGAATTTAAAACTTGACTTATTATCTTAAAAATCATTCAAATTTAAGAATAAAAAATAAAAAATCATCCAATGTTTTTATTTACTTCTTATCAATTTAAAAACCGCCTGATCAATTAAATGTTACAATAAAAAATTTTGCTGAAACGGGCCCCAGATATTTTTTGCACGGCCCTGACGTACTCGTACTTCCAGTTTATAGTCGAGATTTTTTTCCGGTATCCCAACTGTTAGGTTAGCCGTGAGACTTACGTGGTAGGTGATAGAACGCGTTAAACTTCGGTTAGGTGGTTCGAAACCCGTCTACAGGGTTTCGATTTTCAATAGCGTTAATATTGTTAAAAGCGTGCGAGTGTATTGTATGTAATGTATTATAATTTATTGTCATTGTTTACGCTAAATTGTGTATGTTATGTGTACGAAATTGTATTCTGATTGGCTGTAACTGACTAATATGTATATATGGGTTGTATGCTGTTGATGCGTATAATTTTTTTTTATTCACGGAATCTTACGGTTTACCAAACTCGTAGTTAAAGTTTCTCGAGCGTCAGTCATTCCCTTGTGACTTTCCTGTAAACCCTCTTATATTTTCTACCAAGTCCTCAACATCGTTTTATTCAACTTTTCATTAATCTCTATCTAACGTTTTATATATTTTATAATTATGTATATAAAAATGTTAACTACCAAGTACAGTATTGATTAAAGTGAAGTTCAGTAGACATTGGTATTAATTTGTTACACATTCGTGTTTGTGAATGAGGTATTATCGAATTTCGTCTCACCCAAATAGAAATGAAACTTTATCAAAGTGTCCATATGTCCCGAGTTTACCCAACTGAGTTTAGTAAAGTTTCTCGAATTATTTTTCTCCGTGTAGGCATCGAGTCATTTTAGAAGAAAAATTAAGGATATTTTCTAGACCACTATAATATGTACACAGCAATTACGCGAATTAATTTTGAATAATCTTTTTCTTTGCCCTTATAAATATATATCTGTGTAGGAACAATATAATTTTTATGTAGTAAATCAAATAATGTTTCTTAATTTAGGAAAGCAACTTTAAAGAAGGGCAAGAAATTTCCTAATCGTACAAGCTTTTAGAAAAATTATAATTACAACTAAAAAAATCTTAACGAAAAATGCTTTTGATATATTGAACTATAACCTACTTGAGCCTACGAGAAAAATGAGCTTCCTAATTTTTTGTTAAAAATTTCTTGTTACTATTTTAATAGTTGATTAAAATTCGGAGCATATTTAACATTTTCATATTTTCAGTAAAATATATTCAGGAAGAAATTCTGTTCGAACTTTCTGAAAAATGTGCAATTATATCAGACACAAATTTTGAACATTTTCCTTCAAAATTAAGATGAAAAATTATTGATTAATTATTCATTATTTGAATTAATTAAAATGAAAGAATAAATATGGCAGCGTGAACCTCCTAAATTCTGAATTTTCAACGCAATTTTAAGTTTTCAATATTTTAATTACTCTTAGAGCAGATGTGGAACGTAACTAAATTTTTTGTATGGTACCACGACTTTTCCAGTGTTTAAGTTTCAAAAGAAATAATCCTATAACAGCATTTTTTGTCAAATAAAACTAGCTATCATTTACTGAATTTTATTTTTCCAATAATCTGTATCTGAAGCTTTGTTAACTTATTATTTGTGGGGTGGCCGCTGGACGGAAAACCGGGAAATAACCAAGAATTTTTTGAAACCGGAAACAGCCGAGAAATGAGTATGATAGTGAATTTCTTTATTCACAAGGAGTTTCACAAATTTTGAGAAGAACCATCTATCAAATCACTTGGAATATCACAAATATTATATCACATAATATAATTAAATTAAAAATAAATTCGATTTTAACTTTTTAAAAATTTTTAATTTAGTTGTTAATTGTTTTATTTACTACATCATCTAGTCTAAAATGCTTAATTCAAAAATCTTTTAGTTTACAATTTTTCGATTTTATGTCTTCATTTTTAAACTGTTAACGTTACAATTGTTATTGTAGCGTTAAGTAACAGTTGAAAATTATTAACTTGAAAGGACCAAAATTGAAAAAAAAAATAAAATGAATTTTGGTATTTAATTTTTTTCCAATTGCAAGAGGAACTTTTTTAGGTTTACATTGTTATTGTGTGGAAAAATGTGGAGTATTGGTATTTTTAACATTTTTATCAACCATGAGATGATAAAATTCTCATTTTTGTTAAATTGGCGGTACATTTTCTATTTGTAAAGTTTTTATTGAGTTGGAAGAGATACAGTTTTTTTTAAATTGGAAGATCCATTTTTTTATTTTGAAGATTTTTATTGTGTTTAATGAAACAATTGGTTATTTTCATTTTTTTCTGAATTATAAGAGGATAATCAAAATTTTTATATTTTTATTGAGTCGGAGGAGAGAAAGTGTTGATTTTTGATTTTTTTCTGAATTTAAAAGGGGGATTTTTTATTGTTACTGTTGTTATAGAACTGGAAGGAAGGAAATTAGTTTTTTAAAGTTTTTCTAAATAGGAAGATGTTCTTACTTTTGGATATATTTAGATGAGAACTTTGCTGTTTTTCGAAAAGATGTTTTTTAATTGATTCAACTCATATAACAGTTAAGACGATTTTTTGATTGACATTAGGGTCGATCGTATTCATTTGTTTTGTGTTTTGCAATTAATTTAAAATATATTAATTTATTTTTGATAAAAATACAAATTAGATTTTTTATCTTTTATACTGGGCTGAATCACTGAATTTATCAGTAAGACTATGTGAATCAGTCTTAACTTATACATTTTAATTCATCTAAATTCATTGCAATCTATATTTTCCAAAAAAACTGTTTTTTATTACGTTTTTATTGAGTTTGAAGATTCATATTTTTTAACCACACCGAAAAACATATGTAAATATATTAGTTTAATAATACCTTGAACTAATACGCTTCGCATAAATTAGAATTCAGTAGGTAAAAAAGTCGAACTGGATATCTTCATTTGATTTGTAATTTTATCGGTTTGAGTATAGAACCGACACTATAGCAATACCGAATTACATCGATTAAGTAAGTATTGAAATGGAGCAGTTCTTCATGTAGAAGTCGCAACGTTCATAAGTTGAATGTCAGCTGTTTTAAAGCATCGAAACAAATATTGTTCCACTTTTGTATAAGGTACGTAACGAAATTTGAATCACAGTGCGTCGATATAGATATACTCGCTATGCTTCGCTCCGCTCGACTCTGCCGTTTCGAATGACGACGAGCAGCGAGGATGTAACGAATCTGTAACATTTAAATTTGAGAGCACGCGAGATTTGCTATTTAAATAATTATTCTTTAATTTTTCCTAATGCATATTGTCCGATGCCTCAACTCAGTGCAATGCTCATGCGAAGCTCCTAAGTTACAGATTGGTTGGATCCTTGCTGTTCGCCGTCATTCGAACCACCAGAGTCGAACGGAGCGAAGCATAGTGAGTATATCTATATCGACGCACTGTGATTTAAATTTCGACTGTTTTACCTACTGAGTTCTAATTTATGCGAAGCGTATTAGTTCAAGGTCTTATTGAACTACTATAGTTACATATTTTTTTGGTGCTGAGCTCTTGTAACAATTTAATTTTCGAAAATGTGAAGGTTTAAGTTTTGCTGTTTCATTGAACTGGATTGAAAAATTTCAACTGAAAAGTATTAAAAGCTTCTATTTTATATTTGTCATTTATTGAGAGCTTAAATAAAAAAATTTCAAATTAAAATGTGTTTAAACTTTAATTTAAATCCAACAAGTTACGAACATTCTTTTACTACAAACAGAAGCATGATAGAAGAGATTCGGTGGGGAATCCCAAGTCATGAACCCAGTACAGCCAGTCGGTCAGATGGTGTGATCGTCGCGAGCTCGGCTATAGACGAAATAGCTCGGAAACCTTCGGGCGCTTTCAGTATAGTCTTTTAGAATTCTCGCAAATTCCGGTTGCACATATCAGTAGCGGCACTCATCTCAATACACACTCTTATTTAAGAATACTAAAATTTCTTACATTTCTCACAACTTATGTTACTTAAAATTCTTACTTTTGACGATATTTTTGAAGAAAAAAAACTTCTTATTGAACATTATCACTTTTTCACACTCACCATTTTCAAACAGTAAATACGATTTTTTCAAAACATGAATACTAATTTTTTCTGGATCAAGTTTATAATAATACATAAAGAAATACCATCATTTCTTATTATAGTAGGAATCTTTATAGCAATACTTCTATTATCACTAAATTCTTACATTTTATTTTAATTATACATATAGAATGATTCAAATATTGATGTCAAAAGTCTCACCGTGAATTAAAATATTTTAATTATCTGAAAAAATTATATTTTTTTCAACAAAAATTTATGTAAAGTTATACATCCATAGATCTTAAGAAACGGAATATTTTCAGTCATAAGCATATTTTTGTTAAAATCAATAGTTTTAGCAGGAAATGGGAAACCCCAGGTTTCACAATTGTAGGTAATATAGTTGACTTTTATTAATACAGAAATTGATGTTTTGTAAGTAAATTGTAAGAAACGGACAGTTAACTATAACAATGTACTCACCGGAAATAGCTTGAATAATGCGAACCAAATAATTCGTATACCCTGGCCTTTTTTGTATACAATTATTGGACATTTAACGTTTACTAAAACTTGGGAATAAAGTGTCAACATCAGTATGGTCCTGAAATAAATTAAAGATTTACTGCATGAATATTGTAGAATATACCAGAAGGGTGTCCTACTGTCTACGTAAATACTAATGTTTCATGTTTTTTGTGCCACATAATTCTAAATCTATTACATAATAACAGTAAAACTATTATAAAAATGTTGCAGATTACTTTAATCCTACTGCAGAACTCCAAATTACTTTGAAAATACCTGTATTTCAATTATTTTCAATCCATGCATGCAAACCGAGTTAATTTAAAGAAGTCCGAGCTCAATTTCATTCAGATTGTTTCCTGAGTTGTAATGCGGGATAGTAACAAAATATTATATAGAATTTCTGCAAATAAAACCAAAAATCCAACGACCATATTTGGTCAATTACTTTGAAATCTTATATATTTTTTACGCGTTTATAGCGAATTTGCAGTTTCACCCTCACTTAATTGTTACGCTGAGAGACCTTTATTTAGAATTAATGAAATAAATAAATAAATAAGACTTTAGTACAATATCGTTCCAAAATAGGGAAAACCGAAGTTTTATTATATTTATTCGTATTTTAGTACCGAAGTTTAATATTACCATACGAGTATTTAAAACACGAAGACGACAAAATAGTATTCTTAATACGAAATATTATGAATCTTTATTTCAAGAATTAACACTATGAAACACAAAAATGCCACCACACATTTCTGCTGACTAGAGCTAAAGCGAGCACGTGTATGTATGCATATCTTATGTTTGCACACCTGTCTGGAGATAAATTTCCGGGAATTAAATTTAAATATGAATCTTTTAATGCCTAAATTAGAATAATAAAGCTTATTTACTAAAGGAATGGGATGATAAATAAAAGAGATTAGGATTACATTTAAACCTATTAAAATAGATTTATTCAGTAAGTTAAAAAAAATACATCTAATTAAAAGTAGAAAAACCGGTTAATAAGTTGAAAAAATTTTAATTAGCTTAAAATTAAAAGATAAAACCACTTAAAAATTTAAAAAAACATGATAATAATAATTATGAATATTGTGACTCATTATACTACATCGTAGCCTGGGACAATATTTTATTTCATTGAATAAATCACACATTTTCCACTCTTTCAAACGAGAATTTTCAAACAAACCTTAAAATTAAAAGCATACATAAGTGACGAGTATAAAAAGAGAGAGATACTTGAAGACTTATAGTAAATAATTAAAACATATCGCAAAAATACATATTGATAAACACTTAAAAATTAACACATATTGCACAGTATTAAATGTGTTTACACTATGCTAGATATAATGTAGCAAGTTGTGACGAGCAAGATTGAACATAGAATTGAAGATGTGAATTAATAGATCCCTTATTATAATCGCCACCTTGCAAACTGTCTTCAGGTTTGTCCAAAACACTAGATTTAATCCTTTTTTTCTAATCATTTTATAAAAATTTCATGCAAGGCGATCATTTTTTACGAGATTTTCGCTAAAAAGTTTGGTAAAATCGTGCAAAGAAAAACCACTGCACATATGATACAATAACATAAAAAAAACTGGCCGCACACATCTGAAGAGGAACTTTGTAACTCTGCAGACGATAAAGATGTTGAGGAATGAGAGGCGGTAGGCCTGGATCTGTGTTGAAAATTAAAGCAGCCGGTCTCATCCACAACTTCGGTATTTGATCTGCGGGGAATACACCCGTCGTATGTCCTGGTAATACTTGGAGTGATTGAAGTGTTCGAAGACTGTCCATCTCTATTTCCAGGCCTCTCAAGTCGAGGCAGTACTGGTACAGGATTAGACATCTTGGTCTAGATTTGATTGATTTTTTTAACAGAAATCTGTATGTTGTCAGCGACCTTCCTAGTTGTCACCCCAGTCCCAGGATCGTTAATTTTAGAGCATTCAATCGTTTTCAGCGTACTCGGGCTGCAACAAGTGAAATCACGAAGAGATATTTCTTCTCGTTTTCGTTTTTGAAGCCAGCTTTTCAGCTTAATTGCTTTATTGACAGCACATGTAAAAATTGTACCTTTTTTCACACCGTGATGAAAACAGTAATGTTTATTGGATTCCAGTTTTTTAAAAAAAGGACAGCTTAATTCTTCTAGATTGATAATCTTTCTACTTGTGATGTCTTGTAAAAGTGCAGCTTTTTCCACACCTCTAGTATATATCTGACCAGCTGATTTTGCAACATCGCGTAGATTTGAATACAGATACTTAGTAGAAGCTTCTCCCTCAAACCATTCGATACCGTAAAAATAACAGGTGAGCCAGTTATTTTGTTCTTTCCCAGCGATACAGAGATCCGAGAAGAGAGGTGGTGGTGCTGTTATCCAGTGTCCAATATAGTTATGATCTAGTGCAATGAAGGTCACTTCTTTTGCAATAAAGTTATCTTCAAGATCACGAAGGCCTTGAATATCAATCACGAAGTCCACAATATTTGTCACATAAAAAATTATGTTTACTGATGATGAGTTTGACGAAGAAGACGCCGGTTACAAAGAGTAGAGCATCGTACACACACACACACACACACACACACACACACAAAAGAAACCACGTTAGGAGTCAACCGACTTGCTAGACTACTTTGGACGAAATGGCAGACAACTTTTGGGCTTCAAAAAAGAGGCTTAAATGATGACATATGCGGCAAATTTTTTCTCATCCCTTTTTTCCAATGTTTACACAGCTGAATTTTTATGAGAGAACGGTGACAGTGTAAAAAGATAAGACATCTCCTGTCCAAACAGAAATGAAAGGCCGGAAAAAAGATTTATCACCTGCAAAGTCCACAATAACTTGTCTAGAAAAGTCAATTTCCAAAACGTTATCATATTCTGTATATACGATACAGTTTACGGTGTTTGTTAATGGTTCTTCAAAACGTACCCCTATCCATAGACTTCCATGCTTTAAGAGATTCCAGTGAGAATAACAATTTGCAGAAAGATCAGGGGTAAGATCAAAAGCAAAAAGACAAAATCCTTGCGAGTCATCATGTCTATCGATATCATTACTCTCATTAAGAAAGTGAATACCAGTACCAGACAAAAGAGTAAGCAGCAACGTAAAGATTTTTTTGGGAAAAATCTGGTTGCAGAGGTTTCGAAGGTAATTGTGTACCATCGACGTAAAAAGATAAGAAATTAATATTGTAATTTTGAAAGTTAAATGGAATAAGTGCTCTATTACCATTGAAAGCTCTGTTCTCTATGAAACCGATAATTATTCTTTTAGGCAACTGTCCGAGAATAACATTATCAAGAGTTTCACCGTGAATACCGTGAATACCTCCGTAAAATACCGGGGCTAATTTTTGAACGACGAACAAGGAGCGATGCTTCCAAAATGTGTAAACTGCATGTCTTGACAGGGTCCATAAGGCAAAAAGCATCTTTTGTACGTACGAGTCGAAGACGCATCTCGACTCCGTTAAGAAAAAATTAGTTTTGATTGAAAATGTCACAATGCAGATGACGTATTAGATCTATTTTTGTTTCTGCACTAAAATAATCTCGACCAATATCGATGCCTGTATCTTTGCTGGTCAAATATTCCATTTTTCCTGCAGTATCTGCAGCCCAGAGAGCGGAAGTCAGCTGGCTCTTTTTTGCAGCTGAACCATAATTGAGCAATGTATCTGTGTGCTCTCTGAACGTGTATGCGTTGTTTGGCTGTGTGATACTCTCTATACCGTGAACTCCGGGTAACTGACGTCCGAGATTTCTCACACCAAATTTATAACTCGAGCCATTCATAAGATTATCAATTTTATTAAAAGCTTTTCGTTTCAATTTTTTACCAGATTCCTTGAAACGAAAGTTAAATGCCTGCTTGAGAGGTACTTTATTATCGACATCATTTAACACGTTAACACCTGTACGAAGGGCCTCCTTACCAACACTACGTGCACCACGTGCCAGTATCGGTAGCACACATTGAAAAAGTCCACCTAGAAAACTTCCAATTTTATGACCTCGTTGATACGACGATCCGACATAAACTTTTGATATTCCCCCTCCACCTACTTGTATTGTGTAAACTGTAAATCAGTTCTACTTGCTCATTTAATGTTTCTCTTCTTCTCCTTCTTCTCTAGTCAATTTTTTTAAATACAAGTGTCACTGTCAGAGTGCCAAACTCGAATGGTATAGGCAGCCCAACATGATCTCTTAAGTCTATCTCTACCGTGCGAAATTCAGTATGAAGAAGTAAAATGAAATTTGGATTGGAAAACTGCGTAACTTGTGTGGATGCAAAAATGTAGTTTCGAGTATCGACAGTTATAATACGTAAAAGAGGGGTTTTCGCATCACCCGTAATGTGAGGTTCACAAATATCACAATAAACGAACATTTTCTCGGGTAAACCACGCACTAAACTTTCTGGGTGATTAGAATAATGAGAAGTATCTGATATTAATTGTTGTGGTGCAAAACCAAGTATACGAGATACTTTTTCACCAATTACAAGAAAATGACGCCCTTTCATCTTACAATCGTCTTGATAAATTTTTTCAACTTTGACATTGCAGTCTTTGTCTTTTTGGAAAATTAATCCTAAGTGTTCTCGAGCAATGGGTGTTTGGTTAATCGCTCGGACAAGATAGTTTACCTGTGGGTACAAACCAGGTCGAAACTCGGAGACAATAGGACTTAACCATTTACCAGTCAGCATACCTGCGCTGTATTTATGTCTAATAGCATTGTCATTAAACTCAGACAACACGGCGTCCTATTTGAGGACGTAAGGAAGCGAGTATTTAACAAGTAAATCTTCACTGTGAATTTTCGCTTCATTAATTTTGTTCCCATAATTCTCCTTATTTTTTTCTTCATTCATCCTATTCGGTACATTTTTCATTAAAGCTATGCGATTTTCCATTCGATCAGGTGACTCGTGTCTTACATAAAGAAATGTTCTTGGAAATTGAATTTCTGTCAACCGAACAGTCCAACGATCCCGTAAACGTATTTCGCGCGGTAGTTTTGAAGTGAAGCGAGTCGTAGTATTGTGCGGAAAATACTTCATACTGCTATTGCTCAGTAAAATTAAGTTAAATTGATCGTTATTCATGGTAATTTTTTTATATCAGTAACAGGTATCCAGAAATTGAATTTATCAGAATAACCCATCCATTCAACAAGTAATTTTTGTTTAGAACCCTTTACCTTACTACGTATCACTCTATCAATTATAAAGTCTGATTCATTAATATCAGTATCTTTCTTCACAGCCGATAGTTCTCTTTCGTAAAAAACTCCATCTATGTCATCACTAGCCAGATCTTGTAACTCGTAAACATATGGATTTTGCCTAAGCCCTTTAATTATTCGTTTTATCACAAAAATCTCCTCTGTCCATCCAGCGTCATAACCTTTCGCAAAGACGCCTTTCTCTCTACTGATCCGTACATAATCAGTGACCTTAAATTTAGGTTTTTTACCATGCAAGGTTTTGCTACGATACTTTCTTTGAATATTTGATCGGGCGTGTGCTGCATTTTCCAAAGTCACCTCTGATGGTCGCATTCCTATACTAGAATGTCGTGAATTATTATAGCCTTATAAAATCTGTTGTAAAACATCTATGTAACGATGAGTATTACTATGCGTAAAATAGAGCCACATACGTCGATAAAAATGTTGAAATCCGGCATCGAAAAATTCTCCTGAAACGTCGATGAATTAGTACGTGTAGATTATATGTGTTTTGAGATTTTAACCATTCAACCACCTTTGCACACGAGACTCTTCCCCGCACAGGGTTTACAAGTTTTTTTATGCCTGAGTAAGAGGCTTCATGGGATAGTTCGAAATATATTTCTTCTAACAATTTCATGGTTTCAGAAACAATGTTCTCCATTTTTGAAAGTTTTTAGAATAGTTCCAATAATATCATCGCCATTGTTTAAATAATCTTCCCCCTTCTCATCATCATTATAATTGAAATCACTTGAATCAACTATATTTTTATCTCTCTGATTATCCTATTCTTTGAACGGTTTTTTATGTTTCCATCTTTCCCGAGTAAAAAATAAGAATTTTTGTAAAGCTTGTTGATACATTTTCCATTTTTCATACTCATCTTTCAGAAATGGAGAATGTAATATTTGACTCATTTCAGCATCGAGCCTGGTCATAATATTACCTGCAGTTTGGTTCGTATTATTGAGATTGGAAACTTTGTAGTTAGCATCAGAGAAGATATTATCTACAGGATTCATCAAAGAAGCGGGCGCCTTCGTATTTACAGTATTATTCTCTGATCTGAAACCTTATTGTAGACATTTTTCTACCTGCTCGCTAGGCACTAAAACCATCTTTCTCGAATGTTCCATAATTACCAAATGGAAAAGGGATATTTACTCTTGTGATTTAGCTGAGCTGAAAATATTTGAGAGAAGACTACCGATAATAGGATAATAGGAATAGAAGCGAGTTTAACTGGTATTTTTCATGCCTCTTTAGAGGTATATTCCCTGCTATAATATGTAGAGCACAATCGCATATACATTTTACGAGTTTTGCATTAGCGGTGCTCAGAATCGCTTTTCATTAATTACTATCAAGTCGATAGAGAGCATGCAATGCTGTTTTTTCATCAATGTGTTTAGGTGCACTCGACGCCATTACAGACGAATAACTGGTATCTCATCAACTCGAGCTCCTCCTTTTATATTTTTGACAGCTGTGTACACATATGAAATTCCATCGGTTGAAAAGATATTTCTTCTAAAACGACAATTATTGGGTGCAGACTGTCTTAAATCGAGAAGAAGGTGACCATGGGGTTTAGATGTTGCGTCCTGATATGCTTCTTGTAAAAAACGAGAGTTTTCCGGATATATTTGTCGCGCAAGATGCTGAAATTTAGCTCGGTCATGAGGATTTTTAAAAACAACAATATAATTCGTATTCATTGATATATCTCTTTGTCCATGTCCCTGATGAAATAAATTTTGTGAGATAAATATAGCACTAAAATTTTTATGGTAACTGCTTTTAGTAGAAAGATCTACAATTGTATTGTTTGAGGATTCATGCATAAGATCATCGATAATTATGAGCTTAGGACGGTCATTATCGCTAGAATAAACAGTCGGTTGCGGTAATCCTTCTCGAAATTCTATAGTTGTACCATATTCAGAATAACTCGTCTGCCATTCTGAACAGTAAAAACGAATACGTTCAAAATGTGTATCACACATGACATCAATATATCTCAAGAATTTTTTGACAAAACAAGTTTTTCCACAACCACTTGGTCCGCAAGTCATAGCAGTGAAAGGATGTTGCCAACGAGGGTCCATTTTTTATACTGAAGTATAATTCACTATAGTTGATCATTTATAGTAAAATCACATAGTTAAAGAAAAAATGCAATTTCTGAAAAACTTACCAAGTTGTAAGAGAGGCCTGTGTGTGGAATATATATAAGCTTTTTCGGTTCCACACCATCGATCCTGTATGAGCTTCTTTCGGGTCCGCGCAGGGACCAGGCTTTTAAAACTTATTTGAGCCTGCTTTGCATGCAGACAATCAGCTAGGAGTCGGCATCCGCGTCCCTGGATCGCCTATATTAGCTTATCATCAGGCGATCTCACGCGTTTGGGGCACTCGCGCCGGCCGATGGCCGATGGACGCAAGGAAGGTTTAGGGAAATAAAAAATATCATATTAGCTAAAAGCATTTTTTATTTTAGTTTCAGAAAAATGGATGCAGATAACAGTGTCAAAATTCTCTTGTAATATTTTCATTCAAAATGCATACACAGGTTCTCACACGTTAAACCCCTATGCATACATACACATACACCCACACACCCACACCCACACAACAGAGAAATATATACGTATAGACATACTTGTAATCGGTGATATAAATGTGGAAATTCATTTTCGACCATTAAAAATCATACAATTTATCGTTGAAATTTTGCCCAAGCTATTGTTCTTAAATATGAAAAACATTTTTTCTACAAGAGAATTATTAAAAACATATGACTGACAGATTTTCTAATTAAATATGTGGACAGAAGCTGCTAAAAATCTTCTTAACAGTCATTAGTCTTTTTTTAACAATTTACACAGATTTTCTTTCATCTTGTTTGTAATTTGAGTTTTTAAAATACATTTTATTTCGTCAAATACAAGTTGAAAATTTGAATGTACAAAATCCGTCGATAATTTAGAATTTACCCTTTGATTAAATTAGTCGAATTTAACATTTACAATTTGACGCATAAATTCACTGGAAGGTCTGTGTATTTTATCTGCCAAAAAATAAGCACTTAATTCTTCCACGAAAAAATCCTTGCAGGGCCTTGAAATGTAGGTGCTTAAAGAACAATTCCAGGGATATATAGTTTTACATTTTTTCCTTGAGCCTCGCTATTTGTCGTTGTGTTTGCTGTTGTCGAGAATGCATTTTCTACAATATTTTCGATTAAAATAGCTTTGGCATTATACGAAATTGTAAAAAATGAGTTATAACGGCCAATTTTAATCGGTAAAGAACGAAAGTTGGAGTTATTGTTACTACTTTCATCCTCCAAATAGGAAAAAATGAGATCGAATTTTTGTTGTAATTGAAGCCATTCATTACGATTGAAGGAGATTCCATGAGATTTATTGTCAAAGATTCGAATAACTGGTTCAAACGAACCATCGACTTGCATTTTCAGGCCAAGAATAATCTTTTTTGAAGAAGAGTTATTCAATTAATGGATTCTTGCAAGAATCAGAGTTTTACAAGGTGAATATTTTGCTTTTTTCACTGTTACACTTTCAGGTGATGACATATCTGCAGGGCAAATTCGTTTTTTTGATACACTTTTCACCATTAAATCTTGTGAATCTTCACAATGGTTGACGGTAGATTCCATTGTTTGCCTTGCAGACTGCGACATGTTACGAGGGTAGTTCAATAAGTCCTTAGAATGAAGTATAAAACAATTTTTTTTGGGTACATTTTTTTTTATTTTTCAACATAATCTCCTTGGAGCTCTATACACTTGGTCAATCGCTTTTCAAGTTTTTTTAATCCTTCAGAAAAGTGCGTTTTCGGAAGTTCCTCAAAATAAGCACTTACAGAGGCAATGACGTCTTCGTTGTCTGGAAATCTCTGTCCACCGAGCCATTTTTTCAAGTTTGGAAATAAGGAAAAATCACTGGGGGCTAAATCTGGTGAATACGGTGGGTATTCGACCAATTCGAATTTTAGTTCTTCAATTTTAGCCATTGAAACGAAGCATGTGTGAACCGGGCGTTATCGTGATGAAAGAGAATTTTTTTTCTCGCCAAATGTGGTCGTTTTTTTTAAATTTCTTCTTTCAGCTGCTCTAATAATGATGCATAATATTCA
>NC_046666.1:92385863-92389685 GCF_010883055.1 Belonocnema kinseyi
TCTAGTCGGGAGTGGTGCTGACTGAAAACAGATGATTTGGAGCGATTCGCGCGCCATGTGTTGGTCATTCTAAGGACTTATTGAACTACCCTCGTATATGTTTAAATGTTCAGAGTATAACTGACGGTTTTATCCCGCGCTCCAGTTTTTATAGCTCACACAAGGCTGTCTTACTCGCGTGGAGGGATCAGGTATAACGTCATATGTGTTTAACCAATAAGAATCCTTTGACTTGAAAAAGAGGTGCTCGGCGAGGGTATATATTCCACGCATGCGTTTTAATCTATTTTATACTCTTATGAATGGGAAAAATGTAATTTGACAGCGAATATGAGAACTTAAAATTGATAATTAGAATAAATAGTTCAAATACAGTTAATTGGCTTTCAAGAACATCAATTGAACATATTCATTACATATTTCCATAATTTGAGCCATGGACCGTATAATTCACGATACTGATTGAAAGAGACATGTAAATGTTTGTTAGCTATTTAGATAATAATGAATCGCTTCAAAAATATTTTTTAACCTCAAAAACATTTATCTGTGGCAAAACACTGAGGTTCTCATCCTTTTTGTGCAAACTCTACCACAGGTGTGTGTCTAAATATGTATGGCATCCATCCATCCATCCATCCATCCATCCATACATCCATCCATCCATCCATCCATCCATCCATCCATCCATCCATCCATCTCAATTTGAGAGTAAACTCTGATAATGGTTCGCATGAAAAAAGTTGGAGGTGTGGCAAAGCTTCTGATTAGTCAGAAGGTCCTTACCAATAGGGTTTCTCAAAATTAAAAAATTATCTACATTTCCAAGTTTTCACAATTTTCTTCAATCTGATAGGCAGTTCTTGTGAACGCCTAAATCCTCCCACTATGGCATGTAACATTAGTGTTTTTAATATATCCACCCTGTTCAGCTTGAAACCGACAGTTTCTCTTGATCAACGTAAGAAGCAACAGCTCTCACGTTTTTTCAAAACCTTGAACACTTTTTAAAAACCAGCAACAACATGTTCGAAGCAACAGTACTCGCGACCATGATCACCATGTGTCGAAAGTCAGGAGACTTGCAGGAATGCGAGTTAAGACTAGTCCTTAAATTTCTCCTCACATTTTTCGATATAGTCGGGATCGAGCGCGTATTGAAACTGATTGGAGATAACGTGATTGTACGCGAGATGGTTATGGCTCGAAAAAGGGAGTTTTATGACCAACAAATCCGACTTGACAGACTCCGAGATTTTTATACAAATGCAAAATGGTGATTATAACGACAAAAACAATGCGATGGAGGTCTGTGACAACGACAACGACAACAACGACGACAACGACAATGACGACGACAACGCTGACGACGACGACGACGATGACGAAGACGATGATGATGAGACAATATTGAGCGAGGATGACCAGGAGATGCTGTCAAGTTCTCAAAATTCTGAGGAGGAGGCAGAGGAGGAGAAGGAGGAGGAGCAGGAGGACTAATATATGGATGAGGCTGATTCGAATGAATTCAAGTATAGGGAGGCTCTTAAACAATCACATGTTGAGAAATTTAAGAAATCGCAAAAACACTATTTTTGCGCTAAGTGATATAACTTGTATGATTTAATGCAATTTGACTGAACTGCCGCGACCCAAAGAGAGATCACTTCTCGTACTACAAATTCAAGCTTTGACATTTTCAGAAAAAGTAATTTTGCACGAGTTTTGAGCAAAAATTGAATTGCGGTCCATAATACCCCAGTCTCCTACTTAAAAATAAAAAATGTTACAAAATTTCAAAATTATTTTAAAAATTGAAAATTTATTCTAAATAAAAATTTATTAAAAATTTGTTTAACAAATAAAAAGTTTAGTTAAAGATATCAAAATTAAAAATTTATTCAAAAATTTCAAATTTATTTGAAAAATAAAAAATTTACTTTAAAAATTTCAAAGTTATTCAGAAAATTTTAAATCTATTTAAAAATAAAAAAATTTATTGTAAAAATTACAAATTTTTTTGAAAATTTCAAAATTAAAAATGTGGTTAAAAATTAAAAATTTATTTAAAAATTTCAAATTGATTCAAAAATTAGAAATTATTTAAAAATTAAAAATCTAATTCAAAAAAATGGATTAAAAATTAAAAATGTATTTTAAAAATGTTATTAATAATTAAAATTTTATTTAGAATTAAAAATTGAAAATTTATTTAAAATTAAATTTTTGTAAGTTTTGAAATTGTTTTAACATCCTTTTCATTTAAAAATAATAGTTCACTAATTGTATTTTTTATAAATATTAATATTCTTATGACTCATTTTTGGGGGTAAAAAATTGTTTTCACGGTATTTTTTTGTACCCAGAAACCGCGTCAACTTCTGAGCTGTGCGTTCAGCGAGGTCATGGTAGAAAAAGACCTCGTTCGTCCGAGAGCGAGCAAGACCTAATAGAGACATACCTCAGCAGATAGATCAGCTAGGATGATATAGAATCTAGCCAGGGTGGTGAATTGCCGTCTAATTCAAAATTTGCAAGTATAAGTAGGAAAAATAAAAATTATTCACATTTCGGTTTACAGAGTAGCGAAATGGAATTAAGATTCCGCTACAAACCTTACTAAACAATTTGTCCAATAGAGTGGCTGAAATCGGCTGTGTGAGAAATATTTGAGTTCATTATAGCTTCATATAAGCCGCGTGATTTAATAGATATTAAATTTATAGCCGATAGTTTTACGCAAGATGATGCGGGTCTATCATTTAGATATGCTCGTGATTGTCATTTTGAGGATTTATGGAATTTCATTTTCATGGTCACTCAAAGCGTCGCCGAGTTTGGCATTGACGATACTTTTAAATTGATAATTGATTGCGTCAACAATCCAGTAGGCAGGGGGTGGGGAAAATTGACCTGTGTTGTAGGTAAAAAAAGATCTATTTTGAATATACTTAATAACGATAATTTATGCCTTCCGCGTGCAATTTCCTGTGGTAAAATTTATAGGGAACGAGGTCAGATAACTACTGGGGATAAAAATGAAATTTGGAATCGTGTAAGAAGTGGAAATTCATCTCTTCAAAAAAGTTTAGCTCAGGAATTATGTCAAAAGGCCCTTGTCGATATTCCCGAAGAACGAAGTGGATTTTTAGAATTGGAAAAATTCCAAACATACCTTGTCAATGAGGGTATTGCACTTATTGCATCTGACTTTGAAGCCTTTGGATGTGGTGAGGATCCCCCCTTTTTTATGGTACTACACAATTCATCGAAAGAGGTGAGGTTCCCACACATATTATACATCTGTTGTACAAGGATGATTGCAATCATTATCAACCTATTTTATAGTTTACAGGGGCTGCATCCTCTCGAGTTTTTGTACACCCTGTAACAAGGGCTACGAAACCATTTCCGATCATAAGTGTGCACATAAATGTGAAGCCTGTCTCGCTCAGACCTCAAGTTTAGAAAAGCGTTCTGATATTTATTTACCAGGTACCCCCAAGTGCCAAAAATGTGTTCTTCGGTTTTTTAATAATGATTGCTTTAATCACCATTTAACGCCCGGTTCGTACTCCTCTGGCAATAATGTTTGTGGCACGTTGAAAATTTGTCCTGAGTGTTCCCGCTTAGTGAATATTAAAAAAGATAAAAATCATGAAACACTCGCGGGTGATGATAGCGTAAACGAGCATAAGGTAAATCTTTGCGTAGCTCATAAGGTATGTACAGTCTGTCAAGTTAAAGCGTGGGTGGCTTTACTCGCAGTCGGTAAGGTGTATCGACATGATTTTGGTGTCAAAATATTAAGAAGAGCTCCCT
>NC_046666.1:92389785-92394726 GCF_010883055.1 Belonocnema kinseyi
GAAGCGTATACGGAACTCATTTTTTGTAACGTGGTAACAAGATGAGAATTGAAAGCAAACTGAATGTTAAATCAAAAAGCATGAAAGAGGGAGCTCTTCTAATATTTTGACACCAAAATCATGTCGATACACCTTACCGACTGCGACTAAAGCCACCCACGCTTTAACTTGACAGACTGTAGCTGGTGTATTCATGAACAGGATATTAAAAAATCTTGTGAACACTGGTTTGATACGGGAATTTGTGTTTGAGGGAGAAAACCCGATACAAGATTTTGTAGATTTTACACTTCGTCCAGTTGTAAATTTAAAAAATTTTATTTGTATAGCCCATAACTCTAAAGGGTTTGACGCTCAATTCATTTTAAAACATCTGGCAGAGTATAAATCTACTGAAAAAGTAGATCCAGTTCTCATAATCAATGGTACTAAAATCGTTTCAATGCGTGTCGATCATACAGTGTTTATAGATAGTTTGAACTATTTCCAGCTCCCTCTTAGTGCTACTAGAAGATATAAGTAAAAAAGGGACCATTCCCACATTTATTTAACATCCCGGAAAATAAAAATTACACAGCCACACAAAAAAAAGTGTGCGGATCTGGTTACAAGACACACGTATTTCTATGGATTTTGGCATGAAAAATCATGCACTGAGGCAAATAAATTTCAAAATAATGCCAGTGATGCAAATTTTCACTTCAAAAACAAGTCGACAACTGTGAAGGATCAACCCTTGCCTGATATCAACTTATTTAACATAACTTCACCCAACAGAACCTGACCTCACCTAACCTGAATCAACAGAAATTTATTGAACTACACGTAAAGCTCTGGAAGCATATTTTCCCAATAGCAAATGTGTGCTACATCAAATGGGTCAACTCGAGCCTAACCTAGAAATAAATCTAACCTAACCTAACCTAACCTAACCTAACCTCACGAAACACAATTAAACTGGTTGTGTTGTCCCGTTGTGTTTGCGGTACCGTTTGAATCAGCTTGGGCTTAACCTGCAAAGAAGACAAACCTATCCTAACCTAAAAAACCTGACCTAACCTAACCGATTATACTGGCAGCCCTGTTCTTAAACGTCTTGAACGTAAGCGTAACCCTTTGCATCGTTCTTCCGAAGAAAAAAGGACACGTTATAGCAGGCAGAAAATAGACTGAAGTAAGTATCAATAAATTTAATTACGATAAAAAGCAGTATAAATATATCCCTTAAGTCTAAGAAAAGCAGAGAGAAAAAATTTTTGAATAAAACTCTTATTCATGTGCATGTTTAAGTTACAGCTCTACATTTTAATTGATACAAACATTGTCAGGTTAATTGAAATGGGGTCAATTCTACTTGTAGTTCTAAGTTTCTTCAAATGAGTAATTTGCGTCTAAATTTTTAACCACCTGTAGTAAAATGAAATGAATTTTATTGTGTTACAACGGGAACACTTAAGTTAAGTTGTCTTGCGTTAAGCAAAATTTCGTTAGGTTCTGTTAAGTTAGATTCATTTGTAGGTTAAGATCGAGTTAACCTATTAAATATTGCACACATTTAAGACTGAGAACCGTACGCTTACATAGCTACACGTGTGGTTGAATTTCATTCAGCTAGGTTCGGTTAGGTCAGGTTTTGTTAGGTTAGGATAGGTTAAACCTCTATGTAGGTTAAGCCGAAGCTGAATGAAACGGTACCGCAAACACAACGGAACAACACAATGAGTTTAATTGTGTTACGTGAAGTTAAGTTAGGTTAGGTTAGGTCAGGTCTTTTTAGGTTAGGATAGGCTTGACCTCTTTGCAGGTTAAGCCCAAGCTGATTCAAACGGTACCGCAAAAACAACGGGACAACACAACCAGTTTAATTGTGTTTCGTGAGGTTAGGTTAGGTTAGGCTAGGTTAGATTTATTTCTGGGTTAGGCTCGGGTTGACCCATTCGATGTAGCACACATTTGCTACTGGGAAAATATGCTTCCAGAGCTTTGCGTGTAGTTCAATAAATTTCTGTTAATTCAGGTTAGGTGAGGTCAGGTTCTGTTGGATAAAGTTATGTTAAATAAGTTGATATCAGGCAAGGGTTGATCCTTCGCAGTTGTCGACATGTTTTTGAAGTGAAAATTTGCATCACTGACATTATTTTGAAATTTATTTGCCTCAGTGCATGTTTTTTCTTCATTTTTTGAGGTTATGTCTCAATAATGACGTGATAGGTGATTTTTGATAACGAAATGGAATTCAGCGCCCTAAAATCAATAGGAATACGTATTACTTGTTACCAGATCCGCAGACTTTTTTTTGAGTGGATGTGATATTGTGGCCCTGTTCTTTCAATTGAATTTTATTCTCTGGGTACAATGAGTAAAAAGGCTCGAAAAGAATTTTTAAAATGGTACGAGGAAAAAAATATTGATCTGAATTACCAGTTTAATTTTTGGCATCAGCTGATTTCTTATTGCAAAAATGATGTGAATATCTTATGTTGTGCATGTATTTCGTTTCGTAAGATATTTCTGGAATGTGGAAATGTTTGCCCTTTCACAGAGTCACCCACGATTTCATCGTCTTGCAATTTATTTTTTTCGGAAGCATTTTTTACGAGAGCAGACAATAGGGATTGTACCGAGAGGTGGTTACAGGTACGGTGATAATCAGTCTAAGGTTGCCATCGAATGGCTTTTATTTATGGAAGGAGAACTTGCTGTAGAGATTCAACAAGCTGGTAGGCGTAGAGAGTATCGTCTTCGTGAAGGGTCTATTGTAGACGGGTACCTTCAAGAAGACGATAATGGACCCCGTCATGTTTTCCAGTTTCATGGCTGTTTTTGGCATGGTGCAAACGATGCAATAACATGAGTAGAGATAAAATATTTGGAAAGTCTGGGGAAACCATGAATGAGCGTTATGAACGTATACGCGCTATAAACTATAAAATTAGAAGATATGGTTACGAATTCACAGAGATCAGGGAATGCGATTTCAGATTTTTAAAAAAGAGGACAAAGAACCAACTCAATTTTTAAAACATCATCCCGTCCTAAAACTAGAAAAAATATTAAACCCTCGTGATGCTTTTTACGGTGGTCGTACAGAAAATACTAAATGTTATTATGAGGTGAAAGACGAATAGATCATTGAATATAAAGATGTTTGCTCTTTATATCCTTTTATCTCTAAGATAGGCGTGTTTCCTATAGGATATCAAACATTATACGTTGGTTCTGATGAGTGTAAAGCATTTACAGAACCAAGTTACGATCTTACCAAAGTCGAGGGTTTAGTACGTTGTACAGTTTTGCCACCTCAAAATCTTTATCACCCCCTTCTACCTGTTCGTATGCATGGAAAATTAATGTTTACTCTCTGTCGTACATGCTGTGAAACTCTTGAACAGGGTGATTGTCTAAAGGAAGATGAATCACAGCGTGTATTTGAAGGTACCTGGGTTTCCCTTGAATTAAAAAGAGCCATAGAACTAGGTTACAAAATAATATAGATTTCCGAAATCTGGCAATACAGGGTCGTTCAATATGATCTATCTACTCATAAGGATGGTCTTTTCGCAGCATATATAAATATGTTCTTAAAAATTAAACAAGAAGCGAGTGGATGGCCATCACATTGTATCGTTGAAGCTTCAAAAGTCGAATACCTACGACAATACGAACAGGCTAAAGGGATAAAACTCGATCGCCATAAAATTAATAAAAATCCTGGTTTGCGATCCGTGGAAAAATTATGCCTTAAATCTTTCTGGGGCAAGTTAGGTCAGCGAAATAATTTACCTCAAACCGATATTGTTAGAACGAAGTAAAAATTATTACGAATTCTACTTAACCCAGAAATCGGGGTAAGATATGTCGTACCTGCGAACGAGAAAATGTTATATCTTTGTTGGGCATACAGAGAAGAAGCAGTCTCACCTCTGCCTAATACAAACGTCGTCATCGCAGCGTATACGACAGCATAAGCTCGTTTAAACTTGTATGATTACTCGTCACAACTAGACCGACGAGTCTTGTATTATGACACAGATTCGTGTATTTACATCACTCGCGGAACTCCAGGTCTAAACTTGTAAACTTTGCCTCCCTTCGTGATCTTGTGATAGCCAGTAACGAACCGATTGAAATGAAGTCTCAGTCGATTCGGACAACTCGTTTTCATCATCTATGGTTATAAAACAACGCAGATTATTTTAATACTTTTGTAACTACCGACTTTTGTAGAAAATTATGAATAGTTTGTTTTTGAAAATTTATTTAATCCAGATTTTTTGCCACTTTCTAGAAATATATAACCCGCATACACCTTAACAAATTGAGTAGGTATGAATTAAAGTTTTTTATAGTCAACATGAATTTAACACTGATTTTTTTTGTTTTAATAGATAATTCATCACTAGCTACCACAACTACCGGTAGGACAGTCCAGGGCTATTCTCTATCACTCAATGAGCGGGGTAATAGAACAACTGTTCAGGAAGTGAGATCATTCCCTCAGCGAGTTCGTAACGAAAGAGTTTCTCTAGCTAGGACTTGTCCATATGCTAGGCACGATGCCTATCCAGATGGGTCAATCTCCCCACCTCGTATCGACAGTCGTCGACCACACACATCAATAGCTTTAGAACCATCGTCATCCTTTGCAACTCTCTTCCTACCAGAAATCCATCGTCCTAGGTTCCCATACCTATTGATACCCGAATTTCATTAAAATAGAACCCCGCCACCATACTATGCATCCCTTTACCCCAATTTATTTTAAAATGTTTTGTGACATACATTCATGTAAATATTATTATGTATTTTTATTAAACTTTTACTCGGGTAAACCCGGTTATACATCATAGCCACGGACTAAGTCAAGTGACTGATGAGATTAGAATGTTATAACTCAATTCAAATAATTTAATACGATGGTTGAAACCTCCTGCGATGATG
>NC_046666.1:92394826-92398921 GCF_010883055.1 Belonocnema kinseyi
CTTAACTCGCTATACTTGTGGATCTTGGTTGTATGGGTTGACTGCAAATTTCGGTTAAGCGGAAAAGCAATGTCGGTGATGTAGACTCTTCCACCTTTTTTTTCTCATTACGATGTCAGGTCGATTGGCCCGGATGTAATGATAGTTTGGATAGTAACATCCCAATATAAGATGTAATCTTCGCTTTCTAAAACAGGCATTGGAATGTATCTATAGAAGGGCATCCATTTTTTAAAAGTCCTAGGTTTAGGGCAAGTTGTTGATGTATAATGCCCGCTACATGATTATGTATGTGCGTATATTCTCTCGGAGCCGTTACGCGACAGCCATCAATAATGTGCTCGATGGATTCGTTGGCATCTCCACATAATCGGCACCGGCCAACCACGTGTCTATTCAACACGTGTTTGCGATAATTCCTGGTGCTGACAACCTTGTCCTGTATTGCAATGACGAATCCTTCCGTCTCTGGATACAGAACACTCTTTCTTAGCCAAATATTAGATGGCTCACTATCCACTTCATTTTGATCTAACGTGTTGGGGTGTTCGCCATGGATGGCTTTCTGCCTCCATTGTATTAATAATCCCTCTTTGGTTTCTACCCTGATATTCAAGGACGCATATAAGGACAAATTTAAGAGCGTGTATTCAAGAGCCGCTTGACAGATGGTACTTTAAAGCGCAACATATGGTTTGCTGTTAAAATAGTCTCGCAAATGTATAACTTGTGACTCACACAGTTTTTTGACATCTACAACGCCGCTACCCCCTGAATGTCGTGGTAAAACTATCCTCTTAATCGCTGAATTTCTGTGGTGCATTCGGTGCTTCATTTCTACGCGAACAATTCTGTTTAACTTTTCAAGGTCGGTGTTAGACCATTTTATGAGCCTGAAGAAATACGAGAGGACAGGGATAGCAGATGTGTTTATCGCCCTGGTTTTGTTTACCGAGTTGAGAAAACTCTTCATAATTAATCTGAGTCTCGTAGTGAAGGCAGTCGTTAGGTTTGTCTTAACTATCGTATGTTAAATACCCTTAGATTCAATAATACCTAGATATTTATACGATTCGCCTGCAGCCATTACCTCGATGTCATTTTTGAACTCGTTCATTGGAAAACTGCTTTGTGACATCGATCACTTGCTGCAGTTTCTGGCCTGAACTAGCGTGCAGCTTCAAGTCATTCATGTAAATAAGATGGGTCACTTGATGACCCTCCTCATTATCATGAATTCTGAACCTATGAGACATGCTGTTTAGTGTTTTACTCAATGCATTCAACGCTAAACAGAACCATAGCGCGCTGAAGAAGTCTCCTTGAAATATTCTGGTCGGAAAGCGTATTGATCTAGTTCTCCTTGGTTGCCTATGATCAAAATACTTGATTATTGTACTTCTGAGCCTCATCACATGGCTTAGAAAGTCAATAATGCGTGGGCAGGTTTTGTAAAGTTTTAAGACTTCAAGCAAATAGTCATGCGGCACGAAAGGAAACGCTTGCTTGTAGTCACTGTATGCAATGTGTAAGTTACTTTAATGCTTACGAGCTTGAGTCATGGCAACAGCGTCTATAGGGACTAGATCTTTACAGCCTCGTGAGTTTTTACATCCTTTTTGTTCTTCTGTAAAAATGTCATTTTCGTCGCAACGAGAATATACCTCATCTGCAATTATAGCTGTAAGACATTTATAAATTGTTAGAAGACAGGTTATTGGTCGAAAGTCAAATGGATTTTGAGCATCTGGTTTTTTTGGTAACATATACGTTGTACCCTGTAGCATAAAGCCTGGCATCAGATCTGGGTGTTCAATGATCTTCTAAAAACACCTTGGCAACGCAAGATGCATACTCGTCAGGTACTTGTACCAGAAGTTGTGAACCATATCTTGACCTGGACCTTTCCAATTGCTTGCCCTTTTCAAGACCGCTAAAATATCCAAAGCTGTGACGTTCGTCAGATGCATTTCAGGGCTATTGCTTGCCCTTGCTTCATCTAGTTCGAACCACGCAGTGTCCAAATTGCGTCTGTTCATTTTTCTCCAAACACCCGACCAGTAGTTAGTCATATCTTCCAATTGAAGGACTTTGGTGCCTTGGTGGTTATTTGACTTTACTCTCAGTTCACGATAGAACCTTCTTTCATCTGTCTGAAAGTTTTGATTTTGTTGCCTTCGTGCATTACTTTTCTTGTACCGACGCAGCCTGGCAGTAAGAACATCAAGTCTCTGTCATTAAGAGTCTAAAATTTCATCCAATATTGCTGGTGTTAATGTCTCGATGTGCCGAGGGTGGATGATTTTAGTAACATGGTTCATCAGCTTTCTGGTTCTATTTCCTTTCTTAGATTGAGTTAATCGACCCAATTTGCACCTTACTTTGGTGACATCCATATCCAACCCGATCTTCCATGGCGGATAGAGGGTCCCTGTATCAAGGGTTTCTGCTGAATATGGTTACAAAAATAAATAGACAGTCGCGGACACTGGTCCAGGGGTGGTCCCGAAGGAACTAACCCCCAAGCGGAGGTGTCGGCGCGATGGATCGGCGGGATCTCGCCACCTTTGGGTGGACGGGCGACTGAATGACGACTTGCTGGAGTGCTACTATGCGAGTGTGGCCCCTGAAATGGATGACGAGTTTCGTGGACATTTTTCCTGAGAATCCGACCTCTGGGCTATCAATTATTGTGTGTATATTTCAGCCAGAGCTTTGGCCGATGCGAACCGTAAAACAAAACCAACGGATGATCATAAGACCAAAAGACGAATGCATCAACTTGCCATAAAGATAGGCTGGACAAGACAGTACGCGTCCTGCATTCAGTGTGTAATTGACTACATCACATCTGGCAGGAATTTTACCGCCAAGGTTCGAAAGTTCGCGCGCGAACTCCGGACCCGTTATCATACACTTAACAAGTGAAAGCTGCTGACCATCAGGCAGAATATTGTTGAGAGAATACGGATACTATCTGACGCTAAGAGAAGTCTAGAGCGGAGGCAGAGGTGGGTCAGAGAAAATCAACAGTTTCTGTCTGACGCATCTCGACTCTTCCAAGACCCTCCGGTTACTGTCGAACACCCACCCGAAGTATTTTGGAGAGAAGTCTACGAAGTGCAGCATAGACAGGACGAAGACTCAGAAAATATAAATAGCTTGAAGGAGTTATGTATTGCCGTCATAACACCTGAGAAAGAATGCCCACCCATCACTACCGAGGAGGTGAAAGAAGTTAAAAGAGATGAAGAACTATACCGCACCAGGACCAGATTGTATCAAAACCTTCTGGTGGAAGAAGCTTTCTTCAACCCATCAGCATTTGGCCCGTATTTTCTCCTCATATTTGAAGTCGGAAGAGCCGATTCCGGAGTGTTTGATGGAAGGGCGCACAATAATCCTGTCGAAAATATGCAACTAAGCTGACCCGAAGAATTACAGGCCAATAACTTGCCTGAACACACTTTATAAGATATTCACAGCTTTCCTAAATGATAGGATTATTCGGGCAATTGAACCTGTGTGGCAAGAAATTTATGAACAACGAGGCTCAAAGAAAAGCGTAGTCGGATGTCGGGAGAACCTGCTCATTGATAGATGTGTCTTTAATGATGCAACATTCTACCAGCGTGACCTATCGATGGCCTGGATTGACGATCGGAAAGCTTTTGATTCGACCCCCCATAGACTTATCATCTGTCTTTTGGAAATCTAAAAGGTTCATCCGCAAATAGTTAGATGCATAGAGAGATTGATGCCCCTTTGGAAAACCAGATTTACTATCTCATCTGGAAGAAATCGTGTCACAACTAACAAGTTCACCTTTCAGAGAGGTGTCTTTCAGGGCGACACCATGAGCCCACTCCTCTTTTTCCCGACGGGTACTTGTGCGGCAAACCTGCCGATCGAATGTACAAGGTCACGCATGTATTTTACATGGACGGTCTTAAGATCTATGCTAAAAACAAAGAGCAACTACATCTAGATCTAGGGATTGTCGAACGACATACTAAGGAAATTGGAATGGAATTTGGGTTAGACAAATGCGCCAAGGTTTATTTGAAGCGAGGAAAACTTAATGGCATCCCTGAA
>NC_046666.1:92399021-92402870 GCF_010883055.1 Belonocnema kinseyi
CATTTTTTATCTCATATGGAGTTAAACCCTTTAAATGAAAATGTTTGATTACCGCTCTGAACTCATTTTTTTCCATTTTTCTTAACGAACAATTTTTTTTTTAATTGGTTATAAAAACACGTAAGCTCAGAAGATGTGGACTGTGACTGCACCATATATCTAGTCGTGAATGGTGCTGACTGAAAACAGATGATTTGGAGCGTTTCGCGCGCCATCTGTTGGTCATTCTAAGGACTTATTGAACTACCCTCGTAAGTCTTCCGTTCCGCGACTATACATCTCACGCTGTCAAGGTGGTCGCGGAATATGCCTTGTCAGCTAACGTTCGCTTTCCTTAAATCGCCTGGATTGAAGTCTGGTACGGAGGGTTTTATTTTTGCATGCCAAGACGGTGTCATTTCCACCTTAACATACCGTCGCCACATTTTGAACGAAGACATTCTTGATGATAGCTGCAGGGCGTGCTATGCACACCCCGAGCATTTAGCTCACATACTATCTAGTTGTCCAACATAGTTCTTCTTAACTTCGAGAAGCGAACCACGTTCGTTATCGAATTTTCACCAGCTGACAAAAACATCATAACAAGGAGAATGAGAAGAATGAGAGGTATCGAGACCTTATAAGGGAGTTGCAACTATTGTACCCGGAATATTATGTTAAACTAATCGTCCTTATCATCGGCGCTCTTTGAGGTGCCAAGCTTTCACTTGCTAATGGCAAGTAATTGTGGCGTAAATTTTACCGCGGTTTCGCTGGGAACGAGTGCAATTTTCCAGATTAGCACCCGCTCCCGGCGAAATCCTGCGGTTTTCCTTGTGACAAATTTTTAATTATGTATATGTGATCAATAAAAACCAATCTTTATACAAGGAAATGTCTACTTTTCTTTTTATTTCAAATACATATAAGCCCTAAGTTTTCTACTTGTATGTACTTGCAATTATTCGAAATTTGTTGAATAAATATATTTTTATTGTTTTAATAGAATCCTGATCTCTTTTATTTATCATACGATTCCTTTCAGAAAATAAGCTTTATTATTTAAATTTAGACATTGCAAGATTCATAATAAAAATTTTATTTCTAGTTAAAATCATTAATATATAATCGTAGACTTTAATTTCTAGAAATGAGGTCAGGGAATTCCCTTTTCTCAGAAATTTATCTCCAGGCGTGTGTGCAAACATAAGATAAGAATACATACACGTGCTCGCTTTAGCTCTAGTCATTATAGATGTGAGATTCGTGCATTGGGAGGGGGATCTTTCGCGTATATCACGTGGACCCCCCCCCCCCCCCCCCCCACATGGTCCAATGACCTCGCGGCGTTGTGGAGAGGGAAGGCGCCAGTCTAAACAGACGGCCGAGGGGTAGTCTGGCGGCCGCCCCATAGTTGCCCTTAACTACTAATATATGACTATTGTTTTAACTTGAGTTGTTAACTTTGATGTAGAGAATTTTAAATTTCGCAAGTTTTATACGAGTTAATGCAACATCCTTTCCACATTTCCAAACAAGAATATGAGTTTTGATGGCTGAAAACCGCTATATTAATTTTTGATACGCAAACCCTGTTTTCCCTATTTTGAAACGATATTATACTAAATTCTCATTCATTTTTATCATTTATTCTAACGAAAAGTCTCTCAGTGTAGGTGTCTTTTTTATTTTTGTCAAAACAAAACATTTCTTTTTCAGGATTTTTTTAAAAAGATCTTTTTTCAAATTACAATACTATTATTTAAAGGTGGTTCTCTAAATTTGGTCGTTGGATTCTTAGTTTTATTTTGAGGAATTCCATAAATTAAATTGATTATTGAACGGTAAATAGAATTTTAAATTTGATTTGAATCTAATTTAAATTTCTTAAATTTTAATAATAACCAAATTTCTCACAGTGGTAAAACATCAATTTTTATACAGTTTTGCATTACATACGCAGTGATCATTTCAACACGCCCCGTAAACAAATAAATACTCCTACATAGAATATACTCAATTCTAAACTTTTTCTGATTCTGCATACAAAAAGTAACGCTGGAACCAAGTTGGAAATTGCCAAGACTGACCGTTGTCGCAATACTGAACAGATATACTAGTTGCAGTATAATAAATTATACATTATGAATAATGAATTAAATTAAATAATAATGATCAATAATAAATTATTCACACTAATTGATATTTAATAACAAAATTAATATTTGTTGATTGGCGAATGTTTTTTGCCAAGTCTGAGTCCAATATTGGACCGATACTGGCAAGCCGAGTGTTGGCACTTATTGCGATATCTCAAGCTTTCATCAACCTTCCCCCAATATTAACGCCAATAAAAGTCTAATATTTGCAGTATAGACTCTGAATATGATATCAATCGTAGATTTTCCACTATAATGCCAGTAAAATACATTATTGTAAAATACATAGCTCATAAAAAACAGAATAAAATTTTCTTACCCCGCTGCAATTCCCCAATGTTGTGACGCAGCGTCTGCAGCATTTTCAAACAATGACAGTCCAACTAGTGATACTGTTGGCACTATCGTTAATGGAGTGACAAATTTTAGAATATAGCCAATAATTCCTAAAATATAAAAAAGTAACTAATCATAACAAGAACATTCAAAGTTTAGCATTATAACCTAACCCTTAGAATAATTTGCCAAATTCTCAATCATATAATCAGCAAGAGTAAAAGGTCATTTGAGTGATACACTCAATTTTAGACAATTAAACACTATATGCATTCAAGTGCTCTATACGAGTGGACCAAAAAATTTCATTTGAGAATTTTTAACGGGCTTGTTGGCAAAATCGTTCTCATAGGCAAATAAATGTATGCCTATTTTTCTATTTTCGAAAAAAAAAATTTTAGAACTCGCTTTGGCCATTTTTATGTCTTATGGAGTTTAACATGTAAAATGTTTTCAAATTTTATTTCTTCAATTTTGGACAGGAAATTATAAGTCAATTTATTTCACATTTGATGTACTTGTTCACTTACTAATAAATATTGCATTAATCGCAATTTTATATCTCGGGAATATTATTCAAAAGGTTTAGCCATATCAAAAATAGCATAAAATAGCAATATTTTAAGGCTCATTGTGATCCTCAGATATGCTGGTGTAACTTGACATTTTGAAGAGACATTCTTTAGACTATTGAGAATAGATCTCTAAAAAAAATGATTGAAAATATAATTAACATTGAGTAAAGAGTAAGAAAAGCTTACACGGAGAGACTTTGGATATTAATATTTCTTTTATCGCATATCCATAATTCAAATAAAGTGTACGAATGTAGGGATAATCGAGGTTCGGTTAGAAGAATTCGAATAGTGACTATGAAAATGCAGACTAATATCTTTGATTGGAATAAATCGTACGAATTGTACACTCTTACATAAAAAAATTACAGTATTTCTAAGTGGCTGTATTAAATTTTGTAATGGATTCCAATAACGAAAATTAGTATAGTGCTTTGAAAGAAGTGAAACGGAATGTTGTACATTTCGTTACGAACGCCTTGCAATCCATCTAAACCACTATACGAAAAATTGAGGTCACGTGATGTTGTTTTTCACGCTGGTGTATGGCAAAAAGAAAGACGAAGAGAAGTTTATGAACGCTCACTATTATATGGACTTCAATCCTTCTTAATATTATATATGTGTATACAGTCGGATGTTCGCTCGCTAGCTACAGTGGGTTTGTTTACGAAGATTATATTAATACCTATCCGCATATATAAACCTACCTTGTATCTATCAATCGCACACATTTCGCTAAGACTCATGATTCTTTCGGTCCTTATATACTAAACGTGAGAAACGTATCACTACCT
>NC_046666.1:92402970-92406839 GCF_010883055.1 Belonocnema kinseyi
CTTGAGTCTTTGAGAAAAATGAGCTTCCTCATTTCTTGTTAAAAATTTCTTGTTACTGTTTTAATAGTTGCTTAAAATTCGGAGCATATTCAACATATTCATATTTTCAGTAAAATACATTCAGGAAGAAATTCTGTTCGAGCCTCCTGAAAAATGTGCAATTATATCAGGCACAAATCTTAAACATTTTCCTTCAAAATTAAGATGAAAAAATATTGATTAATTATTCATTATTTGAATTAATTAAAATAAAATAATAAATATGGCAACGTGAACCTCCTAAATTTTGAATTTTCAACGCAAATTTTAAGTTTTCAATATTTTAATTACTCTTAGAGCAGATGTAGAACGCAATTGAATTTTTTATAAGGTACATTTGTGGGGTGGCCGTTGGACGGGAAACCGGGAAATGATCGGGAATTTTTTGAAACTGGAAACAGCCGAGAAATGAGTATCATAGTGAATTTATTTATTCACAAGGAAATCCACAAATTTTAGAAGAAACATCTATCAAAACACTTGGAATATAACAATTATCATATCACATAATATAATTCAATTTAAAATAAATTCGATTTTAACTTTTTTTTTAATGTTAAGTTCAGTTGTTAACTGTTTTATTTACTACATCATCTAGTCTAAAACGCTTAATTCAAAAATCTTTTACTTTACTAATAATTAAGAAAATTGAAATGTCTGATGAAGACTTTATAAACTAATTTTAATGTAAAAGTAACTTAAAATTAAGATATTCATTAATTAAAAAATTATCTGAATTGACCAATTATACATCAAATATTCAGAAGTAAACAATTTCAAACTGAATCGTTTGAAATAGAAAGCCTTGAATAGTACAAATTTCAGAATAAGACATTTAAACTTTTAACGTTACAATTGTTATTGTAACGTTAAGTAACAGTTGAAAATTATTAACTTGAAAGGACCAAAATTGAAAAAAAATAAAATTAATTTTGGTATTTAATTTTTTTCCAATTGCAAGAGGAACTTTTTTAGGTTTACATTTTGATTGTGTGGAAAAATGTGAAGTATTGGTATTTTTAACATTTTTATCAACCTTGAAATGATAAAATTCTAATTTTTGTTAAATTGGCGGTACATTTAATATTTGTAAAGTTTTTATTGAGTTGGAAGAGATACAGTTTTTTTAATTGGAATAGGCCATTTTTTTATTTTCAAGATTTTTATTGTGTTTGATGAAAGAATTTTTTATTTTCATTTTTTTTCTGAATTAGAAGAGGATAATTAAAAAATTTATATTTTTATTGAGTCCGAGGATAGGAAGTGTTGATTTTCGATTGTTTCTGAATTTAAAAGGGGGATTTTTTATTGTTACTGTTGTTGTAGAACTGGAAGGAAGGAAATTAGTTTTTTAAAGTTTTTCTAAATAGGAAGATGCACTCATTTTTGGATATAGTTAGATAATATCTTTGCTGTTTTTTGAAAAGATGACGTTTTTTCGTTGACTCAACTATTATAACAGTAAAGACGATTTTTTGATGAAAATTAGGGTCGATCGTATTCATTTGGATAAGTTTTAATTTAGAGAATGTAAAACGATTGCGCGGATTCATATTTTTTAACCGGACATTTTGGAACAATTTAATTTTTCAAAGTGTGAAGGTTTACGTTTTGCTATTTAATTGCACTGAAACCTTCGGGCGTTTTTCGTACAGTCTTTTAGAATTCTCGCAAATCCCGGTTGCAGATATTAATAGCTAAAAAAGTCGAACTAGATCTCTTCATTTAATTTGTAATTTTATAGGTCTGAGTATAGAACCGACGCTATAGCAATACAGAATTACATCGATTAAGTAAGTATTGAAATGGAGCAGCTCTTCATGCAGAAGTCGCAACGTTCATAAGTTGAATGTCAGCTGTTCTTAAGCATCGGAACAGATATTGTTCCACTTTTGTATCGGGTACGTAATGAAATTTGAATCACAGTGCGTCGATGTAGATATACTCGCTATATCGAATCTGTAACTTCGGAGCTTCGCCAGTGATCCCAGATCTGAAACGAGGCGCGGTCCAATAATATGACACGTCTATGTGCGTGTAAATATTGTAGGAGGCGATATAAATGCCTGCGTTGCGCGCGCAACCCATATCTCCTCTTCTGAATTTGAAAACTCGAAGGTGCACGATTGCCGGTCGAAACACTTCGGCGGTTATATTTATATCTCTATCTGCTTTGAAATAAAATGAAGAGATTGGGATTTTAATATTTCCAGATTTCGATGCTGGACTGGCGATTCTCATGATATGAATACTTCGCGCGCCTCTTTATATGCGTGTATTTTGAGGTTACGTTACTTCAAGTATAAAATATAAATTATAAATTATTTAAATATTAATACTATTATAATTAAAAATTTGTCATAAGGAAAACCGCAGGATTTCGCCGGAAGCGGGTGCTAATCTGAAAAATTTCACCCGCTTCCAGCGAAATCGCGGTAAAATTTCAGCCACAACCACGTCTCACAACCCTAAGATAGGTGGTTACAGTCTGTAAAGGAATCAATACGACGATCCAACAAAAGCCTCGTGCACCCTAAGAACACGGAGTGACCCAAGGACAACCGCCTTCTGCATTTTTCCCGCAACTGTTCTAGCATATTGCTGACACGCAGGGATGCTTTTTAGGCCATTAGCAAGTGAAAGCTTGGCACCTCCAAGAGAGCCGATGATAAGGACGATCAGTTTAACAGAATATTCCGGGTACAATCGTTGCAACTCCCTTATAAGGTCTCGATACCTCTCTTTCTTTTCATTCTCCTTGGCTATGATGTTTTTGTCAGCTAGTGCCGAAAATTCGATAACGAACAGGGTTCGCTTCTCGAAGTCAAGAGGAACCATGTCAGGCCTCGAGTGAGCAACAGAAACGATTGTCGAGAATATAAAGTTCCAGTATATGCGGCACTTCTCATTCTCGACAATTGACTCGATTTCCCTAGGAGCATTAAGAGGAGCGATATTAAGGTGAATGCCATAGGAGTGACAGAGATGGTAATAAGGCACTCTTAGTGCCGCATTGTGCCTTTGAATGTAGGTCGTTCCCGCGTGTGTTGGACAACTAGATAGTATGTGAGCTAAATGCTCGGGGTGTGCATGACACGCCCTGCAGCTATCATCGGGAATGTCTTAGCTCAAAATGTGGCGACGGTATGTTGAGGTAGAAATGACACCGTCTTGGCATGCAAAAATGAAACCCTCTGTACCAGACTTCAATCCGGGCGATTTAAGGAAAGCAAACGTTAGCTCACAAGACATTGACTGATCCTTCACATTTCTGTGGAACATACCGTGCATCCTCCTATCGAGGAGCTGTTCACGAAAGTTTTTCTCTTGTGCTTTCTTAATCCGGGCTTTCAGAAGTGAGTACTCGAGACAGATTAGATTTGATGCATTTTGCTAACACCTAATACTGAAGTCAAGTCCGACTGTTTTAGCAGCCTCCTCCGCTGCTTTGTATAGAAATACTCCTTCGCCCACTTCTTCGTGATTCATGACCATTTAAAGAAGAGGATCTCTTCCATTTGCAACTCTATGTGCTGTACCCAGAATAATCCTGTTGTGAAGACATTCAAGACTCAATATTCCGCGCCCCCTTGACGGCGTGAGATGTACAGTCGCGGAACGGAAGACTTAAGATGCATGCTTTTGTTCATGAGCATAACCTTTCTTGTCCCGATATCAAGAGATCTGAGTTCGTTCTTCGTCCATTGAACTACTCCATATGAATAGAGTGCGGCTCTGTGGCACGCCCAGGTATGTATAAGTCTCTCCAGCGCAAAGATGTCGTATGGCGCTTTTATCAACGAGCTCAGGATCTTCAGGGATGCCATTAA
>NC_046666.1:92406939-92408097 GCF_010883055.1 Belonocnema kinseyi
GTCCATGTAAAATACATGAGTGACCTTGTACTTTCGATCTGCAGGTTTGCCGTACAAGTACCCGTCGGAATGGCGCAGTGCTAGAGATAGTGGCAATAATGTTAGGCAGAAGAGGAGTGGGCTCATGGTGTCGCCCTGAAACACGCCTCTCTGAAACGTGATCTTGTTAGTTGTCACACGATTTTCGCCAGATGAGATAGTAAATCTGGTTTTCCAAAGCGGCATCAATCTCTCTATGCACCCAACTATTTGCGGATGAACCTTTAAGATTTCCAAAAGAGAGACGATAAGTCTATGGGATGTAAAATCGAAAGCTTTCCGATAATCAATCCAGGCCATCGATAGGTCATGCTGGTAGAATGTTGCATCTTTGCAGACACATCTATCGATGAGCAGGTTCTCCCGACATCCGGCTACGCCTTTCTTTGAGCCTATCTTTACGGCAAGTTGATGCATTCGTCTTTTGGCCTTATGATCAGCCGTTGGTTTTGTTTTACGGTTCGCATCGGCCAAAGCTCCCGCTGCATCATACACACAATAATTGATAGCCCAGAGGTCGGATTCACCAGGAAAAATGTCCACAAAGCTCGTCATCCATTTCAGCCAGATCTTTAGGCTTGAGAGAAACCTTGGTCTTGATGTTTCTCCGGGTCGTAAAGCATCGCTCTTCATCTATTGGATGCCTGCCCGCGGTTGGTCTTAGTGTCGCCTCTCTATCTTTGTTGCCGGCTTGTTCTAGCTGTGGTAGAGTAGGCGTTCCGCTTACATAGCCCCTTTTACGGAGTAGTTCAGCATGGTTTCGCAGACGTTTCTGCGAAAAGTGCGATAGCTCAGGGTGTTTCTCGCACCACAGAGCATGCAGCCGTGCCATGTAACCCCGTTCACGGACCACACTCGCATCGTAGCAGTCTAGCAAGTCATGATTCAGTTGCTCCGATCACCCAAAGAGATCCCGTCGATCCATCGCATTGAATCCATTTACATTGGCTTCCCCAGCTCTAGATTGGTCGGCATTGTTGGCCGACCCATTGTCGGGAGCCCTGCGCGTTCTGTTGATTTGAACCGCACTTACTACAACTATGTTTGGTGTTGCCATTGTTGTTCCCACGAGAAGCTAGGGAAAGGGGTTCGTCCATCCTTGTAGAGCCCCGCATGCAA
>NC_046666.1:92408197-92411436 GCF_010883055.1 Belonocnema kinseyi
TTATAATAGTCTTATTTAAATCTTGATCCGCATTTGAAAGAAATTAAAGAAATTGGTAATTTTGGAATTCATCTCGTTGGGATAAAAACTCAATTATTTGATTGAAAAATTAATTATTTTGTTGAAAATGTAACTATTTTGTAAACAAGTCCTCTTTTCTATCAAAAGTTCAACTACTTTGTTAAAATTTTTATTTCTTTCATTTTAAGGTTCATGTCTTTTGTTGAAAATACATTTTTGGTTAAAAAATCATGTATTTTGTTAACAATTCGTCTCTCTTTGTAGAAATTGAATTGCTGTATAAAAATTTATACATTTTGATTAGAAATTACATTTTTCGGTTGAATTATCAACTGTAAATATTTTTTGATTGCAAAGTCGTTTTGTTGTAAATGCAACTATGTTGTTAAAAATTAAAATCATAATTTTTGGGTGAAAAAATCTATTATTCACTTAAAGTTGAACTACTTAGTAGAAAAATTAATTTTTCTTATTAAGGATTCATAATTATAGTTGAAAATTCAACTATTTGCCTTTAAATTAGGTTAAAAATTCAGCTTTTTTGTAGATAATACTCTTTTTGACTTTGAAATTAAAGAATTTATTAAAATCAAATTGACCTTTTTTAGTATAAATTTAATCTTTTTGGTGGAAAATGTATCATTTTTGGTCAAAAATGCAATTGTTTGGTTAAAATATGAACTGTACATCTTTTTGGGTTTACGAGTCGATTATTTCACTAAGAGCTGAACTACTTTATAAAAAAAATACGCTTTTTAAACAAGGTTTTATAATTATGGTTGAAAATTTAACTATTTGGTTGAAAGTTTACCTCTTTAATGGAAAACTCATATTTTTCGCTTAAGAAATTCAACTTTTTAAAAATAATTCATCCTTTTGACTTTAAAATTAAATAATTTCGTTGAAAATTTGTGTATTTTGTTTAAAATTTATCTTTTTTTTTTAGATAATCAATTTTCTTGGTCGAAAATTCATCTGATTGGTTGACAATTCAACAACTTTGTTGAAAATAAATTTTTTCAGTTCAAAATTATTTATCTTTATCTGAAAATGTAACTATTATAGGATTAATTAAAAATTAATCGTATATATAGGTTAAGTTTAAAAATCGTTTTTTATAGAACGATTAATGTTCTATAAAAAAACGATTTTTAAACTTTTTTTCAAACTTTATCCTGTACATTGTATTAGTTAAGTCACCAATTATTTGATAGAAAATTATATTAATTTGTTAAAAAGTAAACTTTTGGTTTGAAAATTGATATATTTGATTAAGTAGATTTTTTTCCTAAAATTAAAAAAACTGCAAAAAAAAAAAATTTCCTTAAAATCTTCCGGATTCTTCTTTTTTTTAATTTTTAAAATGTTTCAAAATACTTACTTAAAATTTATTTGTCAAAATAAAAAATCGTTTTCAATCTTCTTAGCAATCACAACAATTTCTATTATTCTTTTTAAATACTGTACAATTCTCAAAAACCTTTTTTTTTAAATCTGCAAAAGTCTAAATCGTGTTTCAAATTATTTGAAATAATTTTAAGTTTTAAATTAGTTCTGAATATATTTATGAATTAAAATTGTAGCGTTTAAAATGAAAATTTAGCTAATTACAAATTTCACAATTCAGGGCTTTCTATTGCGAACTATTCTCTTCAAATTTGTATGGTTGTTAACTGTTGTTTGTAATGGATTGTTTTAAATGAACGGTGAAATATTGCTGATAATTAACGAAATTTTCTTTTTTTAATTACAAAATTTCAAATTGAATTGGTTAAAAATAAAAAATTTTTAAACTGAAATAATATTTCAAGTCATAATCGAAAACAAATAAATTAATTTTCTAACAAATAATTGGTGTTTTAACTAATACAATTTACAGGATAAAGTTTAACTAAAAATGGAATAGTTCAATTTCTAGATAAAAGCTGTGATAAAAAATTGAATTGAACAAGGAAAAAAACGAATTTTCAATAAAATTGTTAAATTTTCAAGGGGAAAGGTGAATTCTTGACCAAGAAGATTAATGTTCTATAAAAAAAACGATTTTCAAACTTAACCTACATATATGATTAATTTTTAATCAATCCTATAATAGTTACATTTTCAGATAAAGATAAATAATTTTTAACTGAAAAAATTTATTTTCAACAAAGTTGTTGAATTGTCAACCAATCAGATGAATTTTCGACCAAGAAAATTAATTATCTACAAAAAAAGACGAATTTTATACAAAATACACAAATTTCCAACGAAATTATTTAATTTTAAAGTCAAAAAGAGGAATTATTTTTAAAAAGTTGAATTTCTTAAGCGAAAAATATGAGTTTTCCATCAAAGAGTTAAACTTTCAACCCAATAGATAAATTTTCAACCATAATTATAAAACCTTGTTTAAAAAAACGTATTTTTTTACAAAGTAGTTCAACTCTCAGTGAAATAATCGACTCCTAAACCCAAGAAGATGTGCAGTTTATATTTTAACCAAACAATTGCATTTTTGACCAAAAATGATACATTTTCCACCAAAAACATTAAATTTATACTAAAAAAGGTCAATTTAATTTTAATAAATTCTTTAATTTCAAAGTCAAAAAGAGTATTATCTACAAAAAAGCTGAATTGTTAACCTAATTTAAAGGCAAATAGTTGAATTTTCAACTATAATTATGAATCCTTAATAAGCAAAATTAATTTTTTTTACTAAGAAATTCAACTTTAAGTGAATAATAGAATTTTCCACCCAAAAATTATGATTTTAATTTTTAACAATATAGTTGCATTTATAACAAAACGACTTTGCAACCAACAAATATTTACAGTTGATAAGTCAACCAAAAAATGTAATTTTTAATCAAAATGTATAAATTTTTTATAAAGCAATTTAATTTCCACAAAGAAAGACGAATCGTTAACAAAATACATGATTTTTTAACCAAAAATTTTATAGATTAATTGTCAGTTTCAAAAATGTATTTTCAACGAAAGAGATGAACCTTAAAATGATAGAAATAAAAATTTTAACAAAGTAGTTGAGCTTTTGATAGAAAAGAGAACTTTTTTACAAAATAGTTACATTTTGAACAAAATAATTAATTTTTCAATCAAATAATTGAGTTTTTATCCCAACGAGATGCATTCCAAAATCACCAATTTCATTAATTTCTTTCAAATGCGGATCAAGATTTAAATAAGACTATTATAATAGAACATCATTATAT
>NC_046666.1:92411536-92415510 GCF_010883055.1 Belonocnema kinseyi
AAATAATTTATAATTTATATTTTATACTTGAAGTAATGTAACCTCAAAATACATGCATATGAAGAGGTGCGCGAAGTATTCAAATCGTGAGAATCGCCAGTCCAGCATCGAAATCTGTAAATATTAAGATCCCAATCTCTTCATTTTATTTCAAAGCAGATAGAGATATAAATAGAACCGCCGAAGTGTTTCGACCGGCAATCGTGCACCTTCGAGTTTTCAAATTCAGAAGAGTAGAAATGGGTTGCGCGCGCAGCCCAGCCATTTAGATCGTCTCCTGACATATTCACACGCGCATAGACGTGTCATAGTATTAGGCCACGTCTCGTTTCAGATCTGGGATCAGTGAGCTTCGCATGAGCATTGCGCTGAGTTGAAGCGCCGGACAATGTGTGTTAGGAAAAATTAAAGGGTGATTAATTTAATACTAAATCTCGCGTGCTCTCAAATTTAAACGTTACAGATTCGTTGGATCCTCGCTGTTCGTCGTCATTCGAACCAGCAGATTCGAACAGAGCGAAGCATAGCAAGTATATCTATATCGACGCACTGTGATTCAAATTTCGTTACGTGCCCGATACAAAAGTGGAACAGTATCTGTTTCGATGCTTTAGAACAGCTGATATTCAACTTATGAATCATACGAGTTTTACATAAAGAACTGCTCCATTTCAATACTTACTTAATAGATTCAATTCGATATTGCTATAGCGTTGGTTCTATACTCAAACTGATAAAATTGTTGAGCATTATCACTTTTTCACACTCACCATTTTCAAACAGTAAATAAGACTTTTTCTACACTTGAATACTAATTTTTGCTGGATGAGTTTTATAATAATACATAAAGAAATACCATCATCTCTTATTATGTAGGAATCTTTATAGCAGTACCCCGATTATCTATAAATTCTTTCATTTTATTTTAATTATACATATAGAATGATTCAAATATGGATATCAAAAGTCTCTCCGTGTATGAAAAATGATGCATTTAAGTTGAACACCGGCTGATGGGGCTGCAGGAGGACGGCTGCAAAAAAGTTGACCCTCGGTCGGTCCGCTCATTGTACACCGTATTTGCTGCAATCCCAAGCTGCGGTCCCTGAGAATGAGTTGAAGGGCAAAGTAATAATAAGTTAAAAAAGCTATAGCTGCTCTCTGGGTTAAATCTGTAGCTGGTATAAGGACTTTTTTACTTTAAATCAAGAAACTTTGAAGCCTCAGAGCGAGTTCTAAAAATATTTTGTTTTGAAAATAAAAAAATAGGCGAACATTTATTTGCCTACGTGAACGATTTGGCCAACGAGCCCGTTAAAATTTCTCAAATGTGACTTTTTGAAACACCATAATATATATACACATTTAAGGGCCCTGGAACGTTGATTTTTGTAGCCATTTCGTCTGACTTTTTTTATAAATATTCCGAAGACTATAAAAAATATCGGCACAGGCCGCTTTTCCGAAAAAATTATATTTTTTCATGTAAAAATGAAAAGAAATCAATTTTTCTCGACAGCATTGTTGTATTGATGTGTTCAACTATTCAGAGAATCAGGTCGAAAGTAAGGCAGTTTTAGAGTTAGGAATTTCCTTTAAGTTATTCCAGCGAGAGAAAAAAGTGCCTGGTACTATTGTGGACGTCAATGATTCATTCAGGGGTGACAAAACAAAGCTCTAGACTAGATTTCTATAACCAGTTATTACAGACAGTCCCTGAATGGCGCAAAACTCAAACTTACAAAAAACAAGTGTATAATTCCATCCTTACTCAAAACAGTGGTTAGCTGAGCCTATTTAGTTGAACTATTTAGTTAGTAAGATAGGATACTGCTATTTTATTAGTTGTTATTGTTCTTGTATTAGTTCGTGCAACAATTCCATTAGTTCCACTGACTATTTAGTTAGTACCAACAACTAAGTAAATTTTTTCCCAACTAACAAAATAGCAGTACCACATCTTACAAACTAAATATTTAGCCCAATTAACCATTTTTTCAGTGGACGTATGACTGATCCAAAACATACATTTTATGTTTTAGTTAGTACAACGTTACTGATATAGTATAAAGTGTCGACAAAATGTAACTAGTGAACCAAATTTTTCTGAAAAAAAATTAAAAATGTTAAACTGTATTCATTTTCAGGAACTGAATTTATTATTTAAAGGAGAGACTTGCGCGTATTCACAGGTGATGTCTCACAAATCTCGTCTACAGCTGATGAAGAAACATACTGTTACTCAGACACAACCCTGCCGATGAAAACGCACTGAAAAGCAAAGAAACCGCACTGGTTAGTGTCGAATTAGTGCTGTTTCTCAGAAAATGTTTCTAGTTAGTATTAAGGGTCTTGGTTAAATCCGACTTTGAATTATTTTTTTCATAGGTACGGCACTGACTCAATATATATTTTTTCGGAAGGATTTTCGAACGAAAGAAAGAAAACTTGTCGAATATCCGGTGGTTTGCGAGATCCTCGGATCATTAAATTTTTGAAAAATAAAAATGCTTGATCTGGAAACGATTATTTTCACGACAAATATGAATTTTGCTAAAGATAGAAATCAGTGGGTAGCAGGCGACAGCATTTGAACAGTTAGAATCGTATGCAAATTTTTTTTTTCACTCATAATTCTAATATAATAGAAGAATTCTAGAGATATACCAGTTTTTCAAATGGCACGGTATCGGGGCATTATTTGTAAAAATATTGAATTTCATCAGATTTTTTCTAAATTGGGTGGGAGAGTGAATTGAACGTTTGCGTGGGTTCAGGAGAGAAGCTCGCGCGCTCGGCTGCCTGAAGCAAATTTTTTCTTTTGCAAGTGAAAACGGGAAAAATGGGGCACTTCAGTTTTAAAGTAGAAATATGATTGAACTGAAAAGAGTGATAAATTCAGAACGTATTATCATCTGCTGTACAACATTCAGGTCCGCGTTGATTTGCTTTCCCTTTGCTTACGCACAAGTGGTTTAACGTCAAAGCCACATTCAATTACAGGACAACTAACTGTTAATTGTGATCATAACAACGGCCTTGAAATCGAAAAGTCAGTGACTGTTAAGGTTATGAACTGCAGTTGTACAGCAGGTTCAAGCCACTGTTGTAAACACGTAGTGGCTGTGCTCTTATTTTGCAACAGGTAAATAAAATTGTAGATAAACATTTTTATTCTTCACGGTAAGATCAATCAAATATTTTATTTTTATAAATTTTTCTTGCAGAAAAGATTTGAATAAACTTGAACCACTGTCATCTACTGATACCAAATTCTTATGAAAAATCCATCAACAACCAGTGCTTGAACAGTACGAAGCACAGCCTTTGCGTACATTTTGTTGTGTTAAAGTAAACCGATTACCACCACTAAGTAACAGTATTCTTGCTGAGTTAAGACTACATTTTATAGCATGTGATTCATAGACTGCTATTGCAAAATCCGGTCTAGTCAGACAAATAATCAATCAGTCGCTCCATCAAAACTTTTTCGTTCGTCAGTAAATAATAATTCCAACATAAATAACAATACTAGTCATAAAGCGCTCGACAATACTACTGGAATTCAGAGATCCGTTATACATTTTACAGTCTAAACAACAAATTCTACAGATAATTTCTTGTAAAAATCGACTGAAAATGCTGAAAATTCCGCAGTTTTAGCAGCTTTAGGCAAAGTTTCAATAAATATTGAAAATTGCTGTAAAAATATGTATGATGTTCTGCATTGTGAAAATATAATTAAAGTAGCAGAAGACACACATTTCAATAAATACAATTGGAAAAAAGAGAGACAGCTTAGAATAACAGGCAGCAGGTATTTTTAATCCTTCAGAAAAGTGCGTTTTCGGAAGTTCCTCAAAATAAGCACATACAGAGGCAATGATGTCTTCGTTGTCTGGAAATCTCTGTCCACCGAGCCATTTTTTCAAGTTTGGAAATAAGAAAAAGTCACTGGGGGCTAAATCTGGTGA
>NC_046666.1:92415610-92425734 GCF_010883055.1 Belonocnema kinseyi
TACCGCTCTGAACTCGTTTTTTTCCATTTTTCTTAACGAACAATTTTTTTTTTCAATTGGTTATAAAAACACGTAAACTCAGAAGATGTGGACTGTGACTACGCCATATATCTAGTCGGGAGTGGTGCTGACTGAAAACAGATGATTTGGAGCGATTCGCGCGCCATCGGTTGGTCATTCTAAGGACTTATTGAGCTACCCTCGTATTTAAATACTCCAATGATGGTTGGGCTGATAAGGCTAGAAAGTATTTTGGCCTAAAGCAGTAACCACCCCAGCAATGCACCATTGCACAACTTTTGAGCCTGTAGCCAGACAGGTTTACAGAGATGAAACTAGTCAATATGTCAGAGAAAGTGGCTTGATTATATCGAAGCATGAACCTTGTCTGGCGTACTCTCTGAATGGGATCATAGTGAAAGATGATAAACCATTCAAATTATTGGAAATAAAGTGTCCTGAAAATCTGCTCAAAACTGAAACTGAAACCTTTCTAGAGAAGGGCAAATCATATTTGAAGTTACATGAAAATGTATTGCGACTCAGGGCAAAAGCCAGGTATCATGCGCAGATACAATTCGGAATGTGTTTATTAAATTTGAGTACTTGGGATTTTGTTATCTACTCCAATCACTCAAACACTATTCAAATTATAACTGTTGATTTTGATACAAAATATGCAGAGAACCCAATGTCTGTTTTGAAAAATAATTATTTCAAAAAATGATTCACACTATTTGCATATTTTCAAAAAGTGACCAGTTCTCATGTACAAATAGTGCAAAGACTCTTAGAATGTAGAATTAACAATTCTTTATTGTATCTGAACCTTTTCTTATATTAATTGATGAAAATATTTTATCAGTTCATAAATCTTGCCTAGTATTTACTTCACTTACTGATTGTTCGTTAAAAAAAAGATGAGGTTTTATATCAGTTGTGATATTTCGAAGTATTATCAAGCCATGTGTTATCGTAGAGTAAGAAAAGTCGTTATTTATAATGATAAATAAAAATTTACAGGAAATACTTAAAAGCATTTGTGATCAAATTGTATAATTGAACGAACTTACCTGTCAGTGAAGTTCGATTGTAATTGTATAAGCGCCTCCTCCGAATAGATCAACACGTAGTCCCCCAACTCTGGGTCAGAATCACCAAAATTTAAAAGCTAAAAGAACTAAAAACTGAGGCGCGCGCGTCGCTGCTGCTCTGTAGGATGTGAGTCTATTTCATTTTTTCAAAGTATATTGCCGTATTAATTTGGGGTCTAATACAATTAGACAATGGGAATATAAGGATAGGGTGGGTTTGATCTATTTGGAAGAGGCGCTTATATAATTAAAATCGAACTTCACTTACAGGTAAGTTCGTTCAATTATACCATTGTATTTCACGCCTCCTCCTCAAGATCAACACGTAGATGTTGAAAGCAACTTGCGGCAATTTAAGAAGAAGAAAAAGTAATAATATACTTTATACTGAAAATGGAAATATTTAATATCAGAACTACTTTTCTGATATACTCAAACACATAAAAAGAGAAAAAATTAGCCATCCAAGATGGAAGTAGCGAAACTTAAGCTATCTTGTACAATAGATCGCTTGCAGAACATGGCAAATGTTTGTGAACTCTTGGTCCAACCTGCAGTTTTTCTAATAATATCTAAGTCTACTCCAAGCATGGACGATAGCTGCTGACGTAGCAGCGTGTCGGACACTATGAGCGGAAAAAATTGTCGTATCAATTCCGCATTTTGATAGAGTAGTCTTTACCCATCGACTTAATGTCTGCGAAGAAACCGCTTTATGAGGCTTTCTGTATGATACAAGTAAGTTTTTGAATAAGTTTCGCAGTGGACTTGACTTAAGTAAATAAGTTTCCAGAATCTATGCAGCGCAGAGTTTTGCAACCTTGTAATAAAGTAAAAGTAGGATCGGTTGAGGTTGATTTTTTCCTGATGTTTTAGTCTTATCAGATATTCGGATTTCGATGCAAAATTCCGTTTTCCTAATATTTTCGATCCTTATAAGTTCAAAGGTCTGTATTCTATGGCCAGTCACTAACGCAAGAAGAGTTACCAATTTCATTGATAATTCTTGAAAATTAAATTCCTGATTTTCAGGTCTGGAAGAAAAATAGTCCAGAACAATTTGAGAGTCCCATGTGTACTCATATCTCGGCCTTGCTGGTCTTAGGCTAGAAATACCCTTAAAAAACCTTTGAATTATTGGATCGTTGGTAACTTGAGAGTTCGTTCATAGAGAAGGAGCAGATCTAGTACAGTTAATAGTACAATACGAAGATCCTTTTTCGAATTCCTTAGTCAGGAAACTTAAAATATCAGAAACTTTTGGCAGAAAAGGATCTAAAGAGTTTTTCGTAGCGAAGTTCCACCACTTTTTTGGGACAACGTTGTAATTTTTCATTGATGACTCTTGAAGAGAAGCAGTTCATACTTGTAATGAAGACTCTGGAGTCCTTTGACGTATCAGCGCTTGCCGGATAACTGGCCGGCCACCAGGGTAAGGTGTCTGTAGAGAGGATGAGGTTCCCTATAAGAAGAAGTTAAGAGATCTTCATTAGGCTCAAAATAAATTGTTTTCTTGTAAAGCATTGACAGGAAAACAGGGTACCAAGTTTGGATAGGCCAATCTGGAACCACAACAATGCCCTCAGCTCTTTTTGTTTTTATTTTATTTAAAACTTTTAATATTCTAGCAAAGGTAGGAAAGGCATAAAAGAAGGACTATTGACTATTGACTATTGAGCCAGGATCTTTCTTCCACGAAACATAAGATTTGCACTTTGCATTGGAACGAGCAGCAAATAAATCAACCACCGGGTTACCGAAAACTTAAATGATTTTTCTAAAAGAAAAATCTGCTAACTCGTATTCTGTTTCTGGCTCAAGCCTTCGTCATTCAACGTCTGCCTCAATATTCTCCTTAGAGCTAATATAGGAAGAAAATATTGAAAATATTTATAATCGGCATTCCTCGCACCATACCCAAATCTCTCTTGCTATATTATTAAGATATATGGTATAAACTGGGTACCTCCTATTATATTAATATAGCAAATGGCAGTCGTGTTGTCAATTCTCAACAGAATGTTGCATAATCTTACATGATCAGCAAAACATTTAAGACCGAAGAAGGCAGCCTTTAGGTCTAAAATGTTAATATTTAAAACATGTGCCTCTTTTATCCAAAAACCATGAGATCTTCGAGAATCGCAAACAACTCCCCAACCAGTTAGAGAAGCATCCGAGAAAATTTTAATCGTGAATTGTACCTCCTTTATTGACCTATAGCCCGTTAAAACATGATTTTTCCACCACAATAAATCCTTCAGGTTCAAATTTAGTTTCATGTGCGCGTTATAGTAAACCTTGCTTTCTGCTATAGCCTTAATTTACTCTCTCTCTCTCGAAATCTTTAGAATAAGGGGAGCTATAAGGTAAGCAGGATAACAAGCTATTAAAGAACCGATAAACTGGGCAAGTTTCCTGATTTTTAATCGCGAAATTTTCTGAAAATTCTCTACCTGATTAAGAATAGCAAGACTCTCGGATTCAGAAGTTCCAAAACCATTTGTGATGAATTAAATATCAGGCCTAAAAATTTACGAATGTTACTTGGCACTGTTTGTCTTTTCTTTTCGTTAATAACAAAACCGAGTTTTTTAAATAAATTTCGAGCGTCAGTTAGAATTTTTAAACAATTGGAATATGTGTTGCCAATAGCAAAAAATCGTCTAAATAAATAACAGATAGAAAACCTGACTTTCTGAGAATAGACATTGCAGGCCTTAGAAGCTTCGTGAAAACATAGAGAGTTGTACAAAGACCGAATGGAACGCATTTGAATTCATACGTTATACCGTCGAACTCGTATCTCTTTCTTAATCCTTCCTCCTGAAATCCTTGCTGCGTGATGAGCTTGCTTGAGATGGTTTCGGCTGAGATCGATGTTCCTTTGGTATGATTGGCGAGGAGTCCATCGTTTCTTCTGCCCGCCTGATATCGTCGAGTTCCTCGCTTGTTGATGAGGCAGGCTCCTCATGTTTTTTGGATTGCTTTTAGGTGTCGCCTTCTTTGGATTGAATGTAGTGGACGTTCGTTCAACAGCTCTAGCTAATTTAACATTTTCAACCAGATTCATTCCAAATAGGAACTCGTCAGGAATGGTTGAACTCAAGGCGTCTTTGAGAGTTGGTTTATGAAGAGTAAGAATTACACTTCTCCTAATTTTAGCGTTTTTATGTTGCAGATCAATAAAAATCCGACAATAATCACTTAAGGATTGTATGAGAGTTGTGTCCTCTGCATTATATCGATCAAAAATCGTAGAGATAACTTTACAAGAAGCGGCTATAACAGCCGTCAATTTTTCTTATGTTTTTTCAATTTTTTTATTTTTTTTAAAAGTTGACTCTGGGAGTTTGCTCGAATTAAAAACTGCTTAATTTTGGAGGATCGAGGTTTACGCAGTCACTAGGGGGCGGATATTTTTTCAACAGTGTAGAAACTTCTTCTGCCGGTAAACCTAATTTCAAAATTTCGTTTGAACGAACTGTAAACTCCTTGTGCATAGGCGGAGCTAAAATTCTGTCTTCTGCAATTCGCTTGCCCATTACCTCAACAAAATTTTGAGGTAGAACTTTGCCAATCAGATCTTGAAGAATCCCACTGTCGGTAGATACGGGATTTACTCCCCTTGCGTCGGTAAGAGGCGGCGACTGCAGGTGCTCAACTTCCGAAACTGACGGTTGGGATTCATAACCTGTACAAAATCGAAATAATGTAAAAAACATCGAATTTATATAGACTATAATATGAGATTACTTTATGATGGGTATGAGCCCTTTAGAGTTCAGACGTGAAAGTCTAGTATGCATGCATCCGATAAGTTTTGGTGGGTATAAGCCCTTTAGACATGCAACGTCACATCTCATTTGATACGATTTACGATTGATTTACAATTGATTTACGATGCTCATGCTTTATCTTATGATGACGCTCCTCCCTCTTTTCTAGTTTTAGGATACGTTTTAAGATCCTTCTGCGCTCGCTTGGATCAGCAAGCTCGTCCTCCGATGATGATGAACTTGACGTAGATGAACTGTGTCTCCTTTTTTTACTTTTTCCCATTTTTGACTCACATCCTACAGAGCGGCAGCGACGCGCGCGCCTCGGTTTTTAGTTTTTTTAGCTTTTAAATTGTGGTAATTCTGTCCCAGAGCTGAAGGACTACGTGTTGATCTTGAGGAGGATGCGTGGAATACAATTACAATTATGTGTTTATTGATCAAACATATTGAAATAAAAAATGTACAAGAATATATTTTTTGTGTTTCATTTTATTGAGTCAGAGTATTATAAAATCATATTACATAAATTTATTTTCGGCCAGAATTAGTGTACCTGAATTGGCAAACTGAAAGATATATCAAGCATAAGTTTAGCACAAGTCAGAATAATGCTGTCACGAGTGCTAATTATATATTTTCTTTTTCTAGGATAATATTTATCCATTGCCTGCATAACTTAATAATTGGGAAATTTGTTATGTTACACAACGTCATAAAATCTTTATCAGTTTTTATAACACTGCAAAATGGTACGATCAGATCACAACTTGTCACTTGAGTCTCTTTTTCTAAACCTAGTTTTTTTATAAATCTGTACATAATTTGTTTTCATCATATTCACTTTGCTGAAAATTATCAGCAGCATAAGGTTTATTTGCGTCTAATTTATCTGGAATGTGGAACTGTTCCTCTTTCTTTTCACAACCTACACTTTGATCACTTTTAACAGCAGCGTAAGATTCATTTGGACTACCCGACTGTTCCTCTACCTCTTCACAACCTACATCGTGTTGGTCAGGTTCAACTACATCTTTCAGTATGTCAGCATCACTCACACCTGCATTTATTTTCTGGTAAAATAAATCTCTATCGAAAGTAATCTGGTTTGCTTCTGGTTTAGACAGTGAACTACTCTCTACATGCACTGCACGCTTTACTGACCTTTTTTTATTCACTGTTCTAATGGTTTTTTACACTAGAACTTCCATCCTCTCTGGCAAAAGATCTCTTCAATTGGTGTCTTGCTCTCTGTACATTCAATTTTCTTTGCTTGTCAGGTACTTTCACAAATTCTGGAACTGCATTTTTTCATGACTGTAACTTGGTGTGAGTATCTGGAAGAACATAATCACTGACACTGAAATGTAGTGACCATACTAACTTTTCAGTATTTTTGTTTTCAAGATGCAATCTTTTCAACCACTAGGAATGCTTATCGACTACTACTGTGTCACCAGCTTGGGTTTGCATAGTAACCATACTTAGTCCAAACCTGGCTACTTCATGGAAACTTAGATTGCTGACTTTATTAAATTGAACAGAGTGATAACAGAGCCTATCAACTTTTATACTGGATGTAAAAAGTACTCGTGCAGACGTCTAAAGATCCCCGCGGGCAGCTATCTTGAATAGTACAGTTGGGAGCCACTAGGTCTCGCATTGCACCTTTAAATTGCCAATAGTGAATAAATTGGTGCCTTACAGTAGTGGCTCATATTATTAGAGCCATACAAAAAACAACTGTTTTTTTAGTTTAGGATGAAATAAACCAAGATAAAAATATTCAAATATGATGATTTATTTTACTCATTCATTATACATTATATTTGAATCTAAAGACGAACTTACAGTATGAAAACTTAAAAATAAATTTGAAAAAAATTAATGTTTGGTGACACCACCCTTTGCATCAATTAAGGCTATAACTCGTCTGAACATACACTAGCCGTCCAATAAGACGACGAACGCGGGACTTCCAACGTCCGGTAAGACGACGGCGTGAGGGGTCCCCACTATTCTACGCTGAGAGCGTTTGCGGTGTAGAGCAAACTTATGTGTTAAGTAAAACATCAGATTGTCTGCATTGCAGAGAAGAAAGTGGAAGGGGATAGAGGTACGGCCTCCACCGTCGTTTCATTAAGCGTTCACCCGCCGTTATGTTGAGCGGGTCGTCTTTCCAGAGGTCGTTTTATTGGGCGACTAGTGTACTCTCAATGCATTTTGAGCAATTTTCTGCAATGGATTCAGCTCTGTGCCATAATTCTAGCAAACGTTCTATTAATTGAGATCTGTTGGTGATATTTTCCCTGGAAATTTCTCGCTTCATCAGCTCTCAGAAGTTTTCAATAGGGTTGAGGTCTGGGGAATTTCCAGGCCAGCTCAGAACCTTTATTTTTTTCTTAACAAGAAATTTCGTGACATTTTTGGCTTCATGACAGGACGCAGAATCGTGCATAAATCGTGTAATAATCGAGTTCATGTAATGAATTGCAGAATCGTGCTGGAAATAAGTTTTGAAATGAAATAAATCAGTTTAATTGAGAAATTCAGTATTTTAGAAGGTGGCGATAATAATATGTGCCACTATTGTATTTTTTAAATTCGGGTGTGAAGTTTCGGAGTGGAGAGAATCAAAAGCGCTCACTTGTGAACAGTATCAATTGACGACTAGATCCATTATGCATACTATATACTTCTGTATAATGTATTACAGATACAGGTCTATGAGGCGGGTCGCTTAAAATCTATAACTTCAAGAGTTCTGTTCCGATTGACTTAAAATTTTGACACAATATTAAAAAAATATTTGACAACAACAAAAAATAAAAAAATAAAATAAAACAATTTTACAAGCGTTTATCCTCCATTCCCTTATTAAGTCGATAGAGCGAATAGTCTCAGGTCTTTTCTTCGCTTGTAAGCCATTTCGGAGGTCGAGATATTCCATAGATAAGAAAGCCGCTTATCAACTTGCGGCTTTCTTCCCCTATATTTTTCACTATGAGCAACCACATGTCGATTTTTTTATAGCAAAAAAACAAAAATGATTTTTTTTGCATAATAGCACAAATATTCGTCAACTTGTATGAATGACATTGAAACATTTATACAAAGTCAATTCCATAATAATTTTTCGAGACAAAATCTTTCTCGTTGAATTTCTCCGTTCGAAGTTGAACATACATAAGTGTCTTTTTAACTTGTACGGCAGAAGATCGGTTGTCGAAAATACGAGCAAGGGCATGTAATGGAAGGATCATGGATCCTCGGAATGATCCACAGAGGACATCCCTACAGCTATCGGTTAGAAATCTGTACCGAAAATAAGTAATATCAGGCTACATTAATAGAATTAATAAAAAAGAACATAGCGGAAGGGACGGAGATCCATATCTATTGTTGGAAGGATTATATTAACCTCGAAGATCATGGTTTCGTCCACAAAACTGTGAATCATTTTGAAGAGTTCGTCAATCACGATACCGGAGTGCACACTCAAAACATCAAGTCCTCTTGGAGGTGGATGCGGCGAATTCTCTTACAAGGAGGAGTGTAAAAAGGCAATCTCGCAGACCATCTTTGTGCATTTCTGTGGCGACGACGGCTCAAGAAAATAGGTGCTGATCCGTTTAAGGATCTAATCGCGAATGTCAAAGTCTATTACCCTGGCTACTGAATTTAAGCAGCATTTTTAATTAAAATAAATTTAAATATATTATATAATAATAAAATAATTTAAAAAATCATATAAATAAAAAAAGTTATAAAATATTTTAAAAAGAAAAAAAAATGCTATTCAAAGTACTCTAACCTTCCCGCGGTGAAGAGCGTGATTAGGTGCCAAGCTGAAACCAATTAAGATACACTGAAAAAAGAAGATCGAGTGTACAGGTAGGCATTTGACCAATATTATATATGTAACCAGTCACAGGGGTGCCTTCCCGTCCGCAACAGGACCTGGAAAAGGGGTAGGGATTTGACCAACATTATTTCTGTGACCAGTCACAGGGGTGCTTTTCCGCTCCCTACGAGAAGCTTAAAATGGGTAGGCGGAAATGGTACGGATTTGACGAGCATTATTTCTGTAATTAGTCACAGAAGTACCTAATTACTCTTGTCGCCACTTAGGGCCTATTGCCACGGTAATGCACAGTACCGAAATAGTTGATCAATTGATGTATCACTAATTATCTCGGAAACTATCACTAGCAGAAAAAAATATTTGGAACAAAAAATATGTACCTCAATGGGAGCTACAACTTTTGTGACATACATTTTACAAAATTTTGCATATTGGCTTAGATAAACGCAACTATGACTTTTATGTTTTTTTATGGTTTCACCATGAAAATGTCCTAGTCGCCAATTTTCACTTCAAAGTTCGTAATTAGCGCATAAAAGTACATAAGTATGCGGAGTTTAAATAAAATCGGAGAATTCAGCTATTCAGAACTGCACCCAACCTTTGCAACATAACACTTAATTTCATCATAATTGTGTCTTGAAAATCGACACTGTACATTGGGAACTCAATGTTTGCAAAGAATGAAACCCACTTCAGGACAACAATAAAGTTATATTTATGGCAATGTGTAGCTTATACTATTTGGAACTTCCTGTTTAAATTAAGGCTTTGTTATATAATTTAACAGTTTATAGTCTATACTTAATCCCATTATTAATAAGGACAACTAGGTCTCGGAGTTTGAGTCTCAGACACTTGCAATAATGTTCAATTTCGCAATTAGTAGTTTGAGAATAATATATTCAGAATGTTAAATTTTTATCTTTTAAAAACAAATTTTATAGGAGTGGAATCGTAAAAACTCATAGATTCCAAATATATTATTTTTAAATCTTACATTGAAAAATTAAAAAGTTAAATTCCGTAATTTTTGCCTGCTTATAAACAAAAAGTGCCTCCTGTGAAAAGGATCTGTTAAGTAGCGCTGATCGTGGACTTGGTCAAAGGCTCAAATAGTAAGCTCCTCAACATTTATCTCCATATCTCTGTGTTAAACTTCGAGTGAGGTCCTGCTTTTGAATTCGTTTGTGTTGTCAAAAGTCTGTGCGCTCACTTTCTAAGCTCTAAGTAAATTTACAACCCTTTAGGGGGCCTGGCGATTTGAAGCAACATACAATTAAGTGAAAAATAAAAAATTCGATTGATTTTAAGTACATGCAGTAAAGAGAAGGCTAATCAGAAATAAAAAATGGTGTTTTATGTTAATCTTGTTTATACCCCAGA
>NC_046666.1:92425834-92428360 GCF_010883055.1 Belonocnema kinseyi
AATTGGTTATAAGGACAACCGCAGGATTTCGCCGCGTGCTCACGTCCCAGCGAAATCGCGGTAAAATTTCAGCCACAACCACGTTTTACGTTTCGTACAGCCTGAGAACACGGAGTGGTCCAAGGACCACCGCCTTCTACATTTTTCCCGCAAGTGTTTTAGCATATCGGTGACACGGAGGGATGCTTTTCAGGGTATTAACGAGTGAAAGCTTGGCACCTTCAAGAACGCTTATGATAAGGCCGATTAGTTTAACAGAATATTTCGGGTACAATCGTTGCAACTCCCTTATAAGGTATACCTCTCTTTCTTTTGATTCTCCTTGGCTATGATGTTTTTGTCAGATGGTGCCGAAAATTCGATAACGAACATGGTTCGCTTCTCGAAGTGAAAAAGAACCATGTCTGGCCTCGAGTGTGCAACAGAAACTATTGTGGAGAATATAAAATTCCAGTATATGCGGCACTTCCCATTCTCGACAATTGACTCGATTTCCCTAGGAGCATTTAGAGAAGCGATATTAAGTTTCATGCTGTAAAAGTGACAGATATGGTAATAAATCACTCTTAGTGCGGCATCGTGCCTTTGGATGTAGGTCGTTCCCGCGTGAGTTGGACAACTAGATAGTATGTGAGCTAAATGCTCGGGGTGTGCATGGCACGCCCTGAAGCTATCATCGGGAATGTCTTGGCTCAAAATGTGGCGACGGTATGTTAAGGTGGAAATGACACCGTCTTGGCATGCCAAAATGAAACCCTCCGTACCAGACTTCAATCCGGGCGATTTAAGGAAAGCAATTGATAGCTCACACGACATTGACTGATCCTCCACATTTCTGTGGAAGATACCGTGCATCCTCTTATCGAAGAGCTGTTCACGAAAGTTTTTCTCTTGTGCTTTCTTAATCCGGTTTTTCTGGAGTGACAAGTCGAGATAGCCCGAGTGTTGCAGCAGCTTCCTCCGCTGCTTTGTACAGAAACGCTCCTTGGCCCACTTCTTCGTAATTCCTGACCATTTTAAGAAGAGGGTCTCTTCTATTTGCGACTCTATGTGCTGTACCCAGAATAATCCTGTTGAGAAGACATTCAAGACTCAATATTCCGCGACCACCTTGACGGCGTGATATTTACAGTCGCGGAACAGAAGACTTAAAATGCATGCTTTTCTTCATTTGCATAACCTTTCTTGTCCCGATATCAAGGGATCTGAGCTCGTTCTTCGCCCATGGATCTACTTCCAATGAACAGAGTACTACTGGGATGTCAAGCATGTTCGTTGCAGATAATTTGTTCCTTTCCGACAGTTCGGAAGACCAAATCTGCCGGATGAGACGTTTGTATCTGCTTTAGAGAGTATCCTTTATAGATGTAATATCCTGAATGCGGCTCTGTAGCATGCTCAGGTATGTATAAGTCTCTTCAGCACAAAGGTGTCTTATAGCGCTTCTATCGACGAGCTCAGGCTCTTCAGAGATGCCATAAGGTTTTCCTTGCTTCAAATAAACCTTGGCGCATTTGTTCAAGCCAAATTCCATTCGTATTTCCTTAGTGTATCGTTTGACAATCCCTAAAGCTAGATGTAGTTGCCCTTTGTTTTTAGCATAAATCTTAAGATCATTCATGTAAAATACATGAATGACTCTGTACTTTCGATCTGCAGGTTAGCCGCAAAAGTACCCGTCGGAATGGCAAAGTGCTAGAGATAGTGGCAATAATGTATGGCAAAAGAGGAGTGCGCTCATGGTGTCGCCCTGAAAGACACCTCTCTGAAAGGTGACCTTGGTAGTTGTCACACGATTTTTTCCAGATGAGATAGTAAATCTGGTTTTTCAAAGCGGCATCAATCTCTCTATGCACCTCACGATTTGCAGATTAACCTTTGAGCTTTCCAAAGGAACTCCTCGGTGGTGATGGGTGGGCATTGTTCCTCATGTGTTATGAGGGCATTGCACAGCTTCTTAAAGCTATTTATGTTTTCTGAGTCTTCGGTCAGTCTATCTTAATGGATTCATATGCCGGAATAGTTCATATGCCTGACACAGTTCTCCTTAACTTGGAGAAGCGAACCATGTATTTTATCTAATTTTCGGCACTAGTTGACAAGAATTTCATAGCCAAGGAAAATGAAAAGGAACAGAGGTATAGATACCTTATAAGGAAGTTGCGACTATTGTACCCAGAATATTGTGTTAAACTAATCGTCCTTATCATTGAAGCTCTTGGAGGTGCCAAGTTTTCACAGGTTAAAAGCCTGAAAAGCATCCCTGCGTGTGAACAATATGCTAAAACACTTGCGGGAAAATGTAGAAGGCGGTCGTCCTTGGGTCGCTTTGTGTCCTCAGGGTGCACAAGACTTGCCGGATCGTCATATTGATTCCATAGCAGGCTGTGATCATCTATCTCACGGGCGTGAGACGTGGTTATTACTGAAATTTTACCGCGATTTCATTGGGATCGGGTGCAGTTTTTCAGATTAGCACCCGCGCCGGATGAAATCCTGCGGTTGTCCTTGGGATAAACTTTTAAT
>NC_046666.1:92428460-92443809 GCF_010883055.1 Belonocnema kinseyi
GTGATCTTCTTAACTTGCAACTTTTGATTCATTACATTTTTTCATAGAGTGCCCATTTTTCGTGATATTTGAAAGTTTCAAGTTAAAAAAGTCACCCCGTATATATACTGTGTGTGGGTATGTTCAAAAGTTTCAATGAATGTACCGCCTGGCCACTTTTTTTAGCACTACACCACTACTGAGTTCCCTTTCAAGCGTCCATTTAAATTTTTAAAAGGCTATTTTTACCCAATAAATCTAGTCTGTCAGGTCGTTAAAAAGGTGGGCTAGTAGTGTATACTATAGTGTTAGTGAAAATCGGTGTCCCTATGCCTCTGCGACTAGGATACCATGTAGACCAGCTGAAAGAGATTAAAAATTTAAATTTAAAGAAAAATTTAATTATCTACGAGAAGGTTATAAATTCAGAATCTACGGGTTTCGATTATTTCAGATATCTTAACTTTTTTATTCGGATGTTAAGAATTTGAATAAATATAACGTATCTCGTTAATAAATTGAGATACGCCAAAACAGACAACATTTTTGTATTCAACTTCGAAGTAGCATATTTTTATATAAGTTATAATTATAAATACGTATAATGAGAAAATTCATAAATTAAAGAAAAGGCTTTAATAATTTGAAGAAAATTCTAATAGGGAGTCAGTTTAGTTGCGACCAGGTACTGTAAATAGCTCTGCCCGCCCGATACGTGTCGAATACAATAGGACCGTTATTATATGATCGTCCGATTTCTTCTCAGTGCCGTTTAGGTGATGAAAATCAGCACAGACAGTTACTGAAAGAGCACTGGCGACCCAGTGTCCTTTCAAATCCTAAACCTACTAATCCTAAATCCTAAAACTACTTCGCAACTCTATTTTAAACCGATCGTAATAAATTCGTCATAATATTGTAAACAGGCAATATTACTTCAAATAATTAGTTTTTAGCATTTTTTGGGCTTCAGGGTAACCGCTGGCAAGCATTGCAAGTCAGTACTGGCATAGTACTGCTCCAGTACATTCAGTCAGTACTTCAACTCCGGCAGACTGTACTGGGCCGCTGGTGTATTTCTACCTGAGACACTACTTTAGCTTTAGGAGTAAGTTGCCGAAAATTGCACACTTTGGGATTTCACAAACTCATTAAGGTAGGGACCCTTTGTTTTCGTATACGGTGTATCCGCCCCTGAATGAATTACTGTCGGTCATAGTAGTACCAGGCAATTTTCTGTTTTCTCACCACATCAAGAAAAAAATTCTTATTAAATTAAAAAAAACAAACATTTTTTGACTAGGTTCTTTTGATTCAACATAAAAATATTTTTTATTAAAAGAAAATTTATTTGATTTTAATAAATGTTGTCACGTAATTTCTTTAATTTAAAGAATTTTTTGTTTAAATGATTTGTTTGGTTTAAAACAAAATTCTTTTGATTTAAAAAAGTTACTAGGAACAATGAAACAAATAATTTTTTCAGAGTCAGTCATTTGAAATAAGCAAATTATTTCTTTGAATCAAAGAAAAATTTTCTTAATCCACATTACCAAGGCACGACGAGATTGCGCATAACAAATCACTTTGATTATTTTACGTTAACGCGTCTTTCGGAACACGTGTTACCAATTTTCGCGAAGACGCGGAAGCGGACGGCGCTTGGTAATAATTAAAATCGCTAAAATGTGTGATAAAGAAGTGCGCGAGATCCTTGCCGCGAACATCCTATGAGGATTTGCAGAAAGCATAGCAGCTTTCTACCGTGTAAATAGATACTTTTGTACAGCATGATCTAACCTCGCTTTTATCTAAATTTTTGTTACTTCTGTGCACAATTTCGTCACAATTTACTTTTTTTTACCTTAAATTTTCGTAAGGAATTCTAAATTAGGAAAGAATAAAATTAATTTACACACAAAAAGTATTTAAATAAACTTTTTTCCTCAGGTGAACAAATAGACCATGCAAGTATCTTAAAGCTGGAGTTGTCGAATCCGATTATTGAAAAACTATTATCATGCGAAGAAAAACGAAAATTTTTTGCTTGTATTTAATAAGAATTATTACAGATTTAAATTGAATACAATTATTTGCTTCGTGAGAAAGCTAATTTATTTATTATTCATTATTGGATTTAAAGAAAATCTATTTTCATTTCAAACTAACCTGTTCTCTTTGTTCAACCAAAACAGTTATTTCACTTAAAAATGTAAAGGCCAAATAAAAATTTATATTTATTTGATTCAAAGAAATTTTTCATTTTAAGCAATTAAATATTTCTTCAATTAAAAGAAATATTCTGTTCGAACGAACGAAATATTTCTTTAATTTAAAGAAATTTTCCGTTTAAATTAACGAAATATTTTTTTTAACTGATAAAAAAAATAAACAAAGAAATTTCTTTAAATCAATTACATATTTCTTGGACCGTAAATTAATACTAGAATTTCTTTGATTTAATTAAGGTTTCTTTGATGCAACAAAACTTTTTTCTTGGTGTAGGATCGCCCAAAGGAACATCCGGGCTCTAAAACTGCCTTACCTGCTGCCTGCTTCGCTGAATAGTTGAACACATTACTACAACGATAATGTCAAGGAAAATTTCTTTATTTTAATTTTTACAAGGAAAATTTTTTTTAAGTGGCATGTGCTGATAGTCTTTTACTCTTTAGAACATTCATACAAAAAATATGACAAATTTACTTCACCGTTTGCCCTTAATCTTATTTCTAATATTTTCCTCGATTTTCAGGGCCCTTAAGGGCATGTGACACAGCTAAATACCTATATTACCGACCTTACTTTATCCGTTCACTGAATGTTCTTTTGAACCTAAGAACTTTTTTTGTAAATAAAATATCGAGCTGAAACTTTGGAAAATGTATTAGAGTAAAATAAAGTACGTTTAGGTACTGCATTTTGGAAGAATCTTCACTGAAAATTATTTCATCTTTTTTCTGAACCTCGACATTTTTTGAACGTTCGAACTTTTTTTATACATAAAATATCGGTCTCAAACTTTGAAAAATGCAAGAGCCGAAAGAAAACTACGTTTAAGTACCACGTTAAATAATAAAAGATGTAAAAAAAATATTTCAACTATCAATCCCATCGGCATCAGCCAGTAACGTTGTACACGAAAATATGAACCCTCTAGAGCCTCGTCTAGTGGCCGCCAGGGTTCGTTTTTTCGTGTACAACGTTACCGGCTGATCCCGATGGGAATGATAGTTGAAATTTTTTTTCACAACTTTTATTATTAAGCTTTGTACTTTAGCGTAGTTTTCTTTCGGCTCTTGCATTGTTCGAAGTTTGAGACCGATATTTTATGTATAAACAAAGTGCGAACGATCAAAAAATGTCGAGGTTCAGAAAAAAGATGAAATAATTTTCAGTGAAGTTCCTACCAAAATGCAATACCTGAACGTACATTATTGCATTATTTCATCTCGATGTTTAATCTACAAAAAAGTTCTCAGGTTCAAAAAAATATACAATGAACTTATAAACTGAGGACGGTAATATAGGTATTTAGCTGTGTCACATGCCCTTAAGTAGTTTAATACCTCCTCAATTTATTTATGTGAATATTTATGTACAGCTTCATAATTGTGCTCATGAGTAGGTTTAAGCTAATATTATAATTATCGATTTACCTCCAAAGCCAACGATTACTTGAAATAATGCAGATACTGCAATTGCACCAGAAAGTTCACGCATTCGCACCTGCCATAATTCTGTCCGATTTTCGGGTGACATGGCGTCTAAAACTTCATTAGCTGGACACTTCCATTGTGGCAAATTTAATATGGCAAGAGTGGGAACTAAAAATGATATTGTACCTCCTTGTACTAAAGGAAGTCTAGAAAACAATACAAAAGTTAGCTACAAAGAAGAAGAAAAAATTAAAGGAACAACACTACGAAGCGAAAATAAAAAAAATAAAAATCTAAGAAAAGTAATTAACTGCGAAGTCTTTAATAATAGCATTAAATTCCTAATTGCCATAAAACGTCGATAACAAACTAGTCATTGTTAGATGGTTGCATTAGGTCATGAACAAGCATTCTATTATTACACTATGGTATGTAATTACATAGACATCATAAAGTCGTGGTTTCCGGAAATTCGGTAAGCTTAACATTTTAACAAATCAAGATGAAATACAGAAAAAAACTATTTATACTTAAAAAAGACAACAACAAAACATTTGTAAGGATTTTTTATTTAAAGTTTAATGTTAGTACTTATATATAAGAAGTACACATTCAATAGTCATAATCCTGACATATAAAAAGAAACAATTAGCAAAAAATACCGCCTGGTGTAATATAATATCTATAATTCTATATCCAACTCAAAGAGGGATACATTTATTTAGTTAAAATGATTCTATAGATATATTTACTAAACGAAACATTAAACTCATAGGCGTAGGAATTTAAGGATATTTTAAACAGTATCTGTGGTATATATTGATATGTGATGTATATAATCCTTGCAGACCTGAGTGACCAAAAATGCATTGAAATTTGTTTTTGAATTTTTATGCATATCGTTCGGAAATATGTTCGAAACCGCACAGAAATAAATCCATTTTTCTTTGGTTTGAAAAAAATTACATTTATAGGGGGCGCAAGCTCCATACAGTTTATAACGTATTTTCCAAAAGAAAAAAGATGTATTTGTAAATTTAATTCAGAATCGTCAATATAAGCAGAATCAAAATAAAACTCAACATTTCTCTTAACAGTTATCCATATAATACAAATAAAATATTTTTTTTTTACTATCACCCCCATAAATCTGTTTTATTGGGTCCCAAAAAAACCCATTAGTAAAAAAATCGGTTTTGCAAGATTTTGGCACTGATTATGATTTTTTTCGGTTTCTTAGATTACAAATTGTTTATGATACATAAGATTATACCCTTATGGACATTGAGCCCCTGAATCCGAATCCGGCCGCAAAATTTGTCTTGCACGTCTCAGTTTTCCTCTAGATTAAAAAAGTAGGAAAAATCCTAGGGATTTTCTTGTTACACAGGCCTAACAAAAAATGTGTCTGCAGGTGACAAGTGGCTAGACTGCCCTTTTGAATTTCGAACCGCTGAATCCAAGTCTGGCCTCACCATTTCTCCTACAAGTACTAGTTTTCCCCTAGATGCAAGAAGTAGGGGAAAGTTTAGGGATTTCTGGTTACACAGGCCATACAAAAAATTTATCTGCACGAGACAAGTGACTAGGCTATCCTTATGGATTTTGAGCCGCTAAATCCAAATCTGGCCTCAAAATTTATCTAACAAATTTTAGTTTCCCCCTAGATGCAAAAAATAAGGAAACCCCTAGGAATAACTTGCACGTTATTTTGATAATACCAGTATACACGAAAATAGGAACATCGATTTTATATTCTTGAGTGCAACGACTTGTAGAGACTTAATTTGTACAGAAAAATTTTGCAGTGTGCCTTTCATTTCCCCTAGCTTATGTAATTCTAGGGAAATTGAAGGGATTTCTCAGATTATATAGATTTACACGAAAAAAAATAAGAAAAACGTAGTATCCTTTAGATTTAGCACGCAAAACTGCAAAGGATATGGCATTTTTGTTATTTGTCCCCGTACAAATCTATATAATATGAGAAAGACCTTCAATTTCCCTAGATTCGCACAAGCTAGGGGAAACGGAAACAACACTAGAGAATTTCTGTATACAAATAAGGTCTCTAAAAGTCGCGGCACTTCAGAGTATAACATCCATCTGTCTATTTTCGCGTATACTGGTATTATCAAAATAACGTCCAGGATATCCCTAAGTTTTTGCATATTTTCTGCATCTAGGGGAAAACTGAGACGTGTGTTTGAAGTTCTGAGGCCATATTTGGATTCAGCGGCTCAAAATCAATAAGGGTAGCCTAGTCACTTTGTTTCGTACAGGCAAATTTTTTGTGTGCCCTCTGTGACCAGAAGATCCGTAGGCTTTTCCTTACTTTTCGCATCTAGGGAGAAAATGATAAAAGTTCGAAAAAATTAGTGGTCAAATTCATATTGAGAGCGCAAAACTGTAGAAAAAAAAGCATTTGTCTGATTTTTTGCTTTATAAGTCAGTATAATATGCGCAAGACCTTCGATTTCTATAGATTTATCCTAGCTGGGGGAAACGGTGAGCACAATGGGGAATATTTGTGTTTGAATTTGATCTATAAGAGTCACAACATATAAGAATATGACACCAGTACGTTTATTTCTGTGGTGCAGACAAGTTTTTTGTGTGGCCTATGTGACGAGAAAATCCCTAGGTTTTTCCCTAATTTTTGAACCTAGGGGAAAACTGAGGCGTGCAGGGCCAATTCTGATGCCATATTCGGATTCAGTGACTCGAAATTCATAAGGGTAGTCTAGTCACTTGTTTCGTCCAGACAACTTGTTTTGTAGGCCTGTGTAATTATATGTTTACATAAATTGTTTAAGCAATTTATTATTGTTTGAGTCACTTTTGCTTAGAGATAGAAAGTCGCAGGTTTTCCAAAAAATATCCAATTTTTAATTATATTAAGGTAATAGTTAATTGAAATGAACAAACATTATTATTTGAACAATTTAATATTGTTTATGGCTAACTTCTTCTATATTAATACTAGATAGTTGCAAGATTTTCCGAAATTGTACAATTTTGTCAACCTATCAATAGCAGTGGAGTAATAATTAATGCAAGATAACGAAAATAATTGTTTAAAGAATGTATTATTATTGTGAATAATATTCTCTTTGCTTAATGGTATTAATTTTCGTTGTTTTCTGACATTTTTTACGCTTTGTCTATTTTCCACTTGGGGTAACCTATTATTTAATTAAATTTAGAGAAAATGATTTTTTAAATGAACTATTATGGTATATAACTATCTTCATATATATTATTGACAGATAGTTACGGTTTTTTCTTATATCTTTAGCTTTTGACCACTTTCCATTCAGTGAGGTAATAATTAATGCAAGTTAACAAAAATAGTTGTTTCAACAATTTCTTATTCTTTATAACTATCTGCTGTTAGATAGGTGTATATATGGATATTATCATCGATGACAACTTATTTTCTCTAGGGGTGGAGGGGATGGGATAGACTGATAGTAAAGTGTCTATGTACAATTTAAAACATTTCTTTTACACTTTGCAATAAACTTCGTATTGTAATTCAAAGTAAAACTTTTATACAGAATTTACAGGCCTAGTCCTGACACCTACTACCAATTATTCCATTTTTTATATTTGTCTCCTATGTAATATAGCATTTTTTAAATAACTTTTTTCAAAAATTGGGAAAAGAGCAAATATAATTTACTTCAAAAAATATAATACTATTTAAAAAATTATTCTTGCTGACGATAACTTTTTTTTGTTTATAACTAAAAATTCAGTGCAAAACGAAAGATTTCACAAAAAAACTATTTAGCATTAATGAAGAAGAAAGATATAAACAACAATAATTTGTTTAAATAATTATTTTTCCTAACATAAGTGCCAAATTTTGGAAACTCGTTTTACATGCTTGCCACGCACCTTGTAGTACACTACTACTACTATATTGTTATCTAATGTATAAAAAAAAGTAATTGTTAACGCATTATTAAAAGGTGAATTAAATTTTTTGATAATTTTTATTTCCAAAGTCAATACTTCATTCATAATGTCCCTTTTATGATTCAATATAGCTTGTAATAGAATTCGAAATTTCTTTCTTGTTTTTTTCTTGCATAAAATGAGCATAGCTTATACACATTTTTGTACATCGCATTCATAACAATTTTTCATGCTTTAATAACTGGTTAGGAAGAATTTATATCGTCTTCAATGAATGTTTAAGGACTCATAGAATACAAATAATTTGTTTATTATTTCATTTATTTGTTACAAACGAATTTTATGAACAAATTGACAATTAGTCTTATTATCGGTAAAAAATTTTTGTTCGCTAAAAGTGCTTCATGCTTATGTAGTTATATTTAATTACATAACTATCTTAAAAATTTATAATAACCATTGTTATAAACTATTCTTGTGGAAAAATATGACAATCTGAGATTTTTTCCAATTATAATTTCCTTCAATCGCCAGAACGACTTCAGGTATACCTTAAAATAATAAATATCTAATAATTTTTCATAAAATATAACAATTAAAATTTTTATAAACAAATTAGATAAACAAATTCAAAATTTTGACCCTTTCGCATAGAAAATTTGTGTTTGCACGGGAAATACTTTAAGCTATTAGACGAATGACTTCTAGTCACAAAAATAATAGAAAAGTTAACAATAACCACTATTATTAACAATTCTTGAGACAGAATATTTGAACTTAAGGTTTTATCAAATTTAAATTTTCTTTGATGGCCAGAAGTCATGGTATCCACAGTTATGTTTTATTTTAATAACTTTCAGTTGTTTCAATATTCTCTTTCAGAAATATGTGCATTGGACATTGGACTAAGAGTTTTCTTTTCGCAGTTGCATTCTTTTCTACATTACATTATATTTGTCTTTATTATTGGAAAAGGTTAAAAGCAAATTAAATCATGATTTCATCCTTCATTTTAAAAGAAAATGGCAGATTTCAGCATTTATTAAAGATTGTTTCGACAACAAGTTTGCAGGTTGGTTGACAACATATTTTATCGTGGAATTTCAACCTGAAAGTAATCCCTTCTGTAAATAACCAATTAAGATCGATAAGAAACTACTATATATATATATATATATACATATATTATATATATACTTATATACTATATATAAGTAATATCTCAAACTTTCCGAATCGTGTTTCTTAATTGTGCCAAAATGATTAACAACGATTGAGCATTTTGCATTCCCAATTGTTTCCAATCGGGTACTTGGAATTTGAAACAGTATATATTATGAAACAAACTAAATAAACATTTTTAGATAATTCTTCCAGGTGAAAGTGGTGTTACGAAAAAAATGTGCTAATAGTATTTTATGTTCAAAAAATAAAATCAGATACACGATAAAAATAAAATGGTTGATTTTGTAATAATAAAGCAAAATTGTTATTTTTTATTGTGCGCTCTTGGATTGTTTATTTTATTGAATATTTTTATAAATGTTTAGAAGTTTTAAAATCGGCTTAGATTAAAAAAAGCGAATAATTCAGAAACGTGAAACTAATGATTGGCGTAAAACCAACTTTTTCTATTATTCGTTAGAAAGCCACTAAAATCAAAGAAAAAATCTGGAATAATTTCCTGGTTAAAAAATGTTACACCAGTCAATAAAATTCAAAGTTTAAGTTTTTTAAGATGAAAATTTGGTTCTTTAAAGTATTTAAAGCTAAATTGCAAATTAAACCAATCGAAATGGAAGTTTTCCGATCACTGAGCGTTCTTAATATTTAATTAGAACAGTTAAAAGAGCGATTTCGAGTTCAAACGTTCATTAATATATGCAAGAATTACAAGTTTTCTAGGAACTTTTTATAAATAAAGCATTTGAAATAGTTCAATATGGATTCAGAAGCCTTTAACTTTCTCGCATTAAAAATTATGCCATATGAAATTTAAGTGTGAAAAATGTACATTTTTAATCCTGTTTCGATTTGAATTCAATTAGTAAGAATGCAGACTTTAAAAATAGCATTTTAAAATTCAGGTTTCTCAACTTCTTACATTTAAGCTTAATAATTTTGTAATTTTAACACTTCGTACTCAAAGTTTAAAGGAATTCATAAGTTTAAGATTAAACTCTTATCCTTTGATATGCTAAAATGTCGAAAAACGCCTATAAGGTTACATAAGATTTGATGAAATTATGAAAATGACAACTAGATATAAAGACCAAAAATAAACTTTTTTTCAGACTATTAAATAAAAAATTTCACCATAATTACAGAAATATGTGGGCATTAATGACAATGTTTCAGGAAGGAGAGAATATAGAAAATGTCTGTGCTTATGGAAGGAAAACCATTTGTTGTGATGAATTCTGCACGTATTCAATTCAATTTTGAACCCAATGAAACCTAAATGAATATTGGCTCCATCCTACCTTCTATAATGTTTTCAATCGTTTTCAGTTGGGTATCCATTATTCTCAATGAGAGGTTAAGTTTTCACTACAGCATTTTGATGTGTTATGATTCATTCAGTGTTATGATTCATTCTTAATCTGTAGTGATTGAAAAACTGACTTTTTTCAAGTGAAACTGCCAACATTTGGAATCTGTTTATCTAAGTTGTTTATAAACATTTAAGTTATTATATTTTACAAAATATTATCAAAGATACAATTTTTGGAATATCCGCAGCCATTCTAGCGATTAAAGAAAATTTAAATTTGATAAAACCTTAAATTTGAATATTTTGTAACAAGAATTATTTATAATAATGATTATTGTTCACTTCTCAAATATTTTTGTGACTAGCAGTCATTTCCAACAGCTTAAAACTTTTCCAGTGAAAACAATTTTTATCCTTTGCGAAAGAGCCAAATATTTGAATTTGTTTATATCATTTGTGCATGGAAATTTAAATTGTTATATTTGATTAAATATGAATAAATATTCATTAATTTAAGGTACACCTGAAGTCTTTGTGGTGATTCAAGGAGATTATAATTTGAAAAAATCTCAAATTTTAATATTTTCTCACAAGAATTGTTAATATCAATGGTTATTATAAACTTTCCAATTAATTTTGTAATTAAATGTCATTCCTGCATTAATATGAAGTATTTTTAGCAAACAGAAATTTTTTACCAATAATAAGACTATTTGCTAATTTGTTCTTAAAATTTGTTTATACCTAATAAATGAAAAGAATGAACAAATTATTTGTATTCTATGAATCCCTAAACATTTATTTAAGACAATACAAAATTCACGTAATGAATTATTAGATCGTACAAAATTGATATATACCAAATTTCTGTTTTTCCATACTTTAAGTGAAAGAATGATTAAGAAACGAATAGAGGAGATAAAAGTTCGGAGCGTCAAGCTCGTCAAAATCTAATGAACTTTAATTTAAAAAAAATTTTAATTGGACCGAAATTGAAGGCTATGGACATTTTTGAACGAAAAAAGTGCATTTCCTCCCACTGTGTGGCACTTTGTGTTTACTAAAATTGGAAACTTTTTAGGAATTTTTTAACAAGTGGAAAATCACTAAATGACTAAAAAAAATTTAATTTTTTAAATTATAACACGTGCCCGACATGTTATTGGATTGAAAACTTAATACTATAAAGATAAAGGTATCATTATCTGGAACAATGGCAACCACTCTGCAAACATTTTTTTCTCCATTAATCCACAGTTTAAAAAAATATTGACAACATTGGATTGCCATTGTGTAACTTTTTTTGTAATTTTTTCCAATAAGCTAATAGTAATCATTTTAAGGGGGTCTTCTAAAGTGTCAGATAATAAAAATCCGTTTTTTCATAAATCATATCTAAAATACATGAAAGGTGGATATTGAAAGTCGTATAACCGCCAATTTTTCAAAATTTGTTTTATTTTCTTTTTCGAAACTCTAAGTTAATTCCGTCATTTTGGCGATAAAAGCAAGTCAAAATTCGCAATACTTTTATTGTGAGAACTTTTCAAACATTGCATTTCGGCAACTGGCGCCCTATTGGCAATTCAAAGTCGTATAGCAACCAATGGACCTTATGTAAATTTCGTGTTTTCACAGACACTTTCGGACTTTTACAGTAGTAAGATGTACCAAATGTATCTGCATGTGTGTTAGAATTCTTAGTAAAACTCCTGCGCATTAAGATTTGGTGTAATACCCAACCTAAAAACATTTGACTCAGTGCTAATCATCTGTTTGACTGCATTTCTGTATTGCGTCTTGTCTCTCGCGTATACAAAAAGTATTTTAATGTTGAAAATCGTCAAACCGTGCGTTTGATTATATTATGACATTCATTTACTAACATTTTGGTTCAAGAAGCAATGTTCTACCCAGGACAAAGAACCGACAAAAATCGAGTCGGTTTGAATTGCGTATCTGTCATCTGCAGATTGAAAGAATAAAAATGCAATCGATTGTCCATATTTCTAATCGGTCACCTGAGCGCCGTACTTTAAATCTGCCATTCCACATTCGTTAAAATGCTTAGTGAATAGAGTTGAATGAGACTGACTAACCTGAACTAATTCCTATGGGCATTCGGCGATTTATTAATGTGCACATAAATGGGTTGAGTCAATATGAAATGGAATTCTTAAAGGATCACAACAAACAGTAAAAATACGATGCATACACAACAATTTTCAATAAGCGTGAATCTACCAATTGTATGTCACCTCAGGTTATGTCTAACAGAATAGGATATGCAGACTAAAATTTTAAACAATTAATTCTTTCGAATGAGAAGTATGTAGTAAGACATTTTATTGGGACAATTCTGATTAAACAAAAATTAAATAAATTCAAGGTAAATAACATTGTTATATATTATAATTGATACGACAATTTGTTTCTAAACTTAATGATTACACAGCCACACAAAAAAAAGTGTGCGGATCTGGTAACAAGACACACGAATTCCTATGGATTTTGGGGCGCTGAATTTAAATTCGTTATCAAAAATTACCCATCACGTCATGGTTGAGCCATAACCACAAAAAATGACGAAAAATCATGCACAGAGGCAAATAAATTTCAAAATAATTCCAGTGATGCAAATTTTCACTTCAAAAACATGTCGACAACTGTGAAGGATCAACCCTTGCCTGATATCAACTTATTTAACATAATTTTACCCAACAGAACCTGACCTCAACTAACCTGAATTGACAGAAATTTATTGAACTAAACGTAAAGCTCTGGAAGCATATTTTCCCAGTAGCAAATGTGTGCTACATCGAATGGGTCAACTCGAGCCTAACCTAGAAATAACTCGAACCTAGCCTAACCTAACCTAACCTCACGAAACACAATTAAACTGATTGTGTTGTCCCGTTGTGTTTGCGGTACCGTTTCATTCAGCTTCGGCTTAACCTACATAGAGGTTTAACCTATCCTAACCTAACAAAACCCGACCTAACCTAACTGATTACGCTGGAAACCCTGTTCTTGCGTACTTTCATATTTTGACATTAATAGCAGAAAATTTCTGGAGTTTTGTAACCGCTTGTTGCTAGCATTATTCGCCTGTGTCTATAACCAGGGCACCTCCACGTGGTGACGGTGGGCAACGGATCCACATTGGCTGAGTCCCTGGGTAAACGGCGTTCATGCCGTCATGGCAGACACAGGTAAAAAGTGTATTACGGTTGGTGTAGAGTCTCATGCTACAAGGAAAAAACCGCGAGCATTTCTCAATCGCATGCCTGCAAGAATAACTCAGATTCATTCTGTTACATTTGCAGTAAATATGAAGTGTGCAGTTTGCGAAAATCAATCGACGAGGAAGTGAAAAGTCTTTACAAAAAGTGTTTTGACCGTAAATTGCTGCACCAAGAAACAAAATGGTTTCCTCACGTCATTTGCAATTCCTGCAGACTTATGTTGTATCGTCTAAAAAATTCAAGCAACGAAAAGTACCGCAAGTACTCTACACCAACCACATGGAAAAACGCCGTTATTGCGAAGGGCTGCTACTTTTGCATGAATTCCGTCAAAGGGTTCAACGCCAAAAATAAAAATAACATTTCGTACATTAATGTGTGCACAGTCACAAGAGCAATTGAAATCAATAAAAATGCACGAATACTGATTTAAGCGCTTTAGAAGATGATAGAATGGAAGTTGAAAGTCAACGTCATGGAGACGGTAGTGAAACCAGTGATCGAATAGAAAATAGTTCTGATGATTCCGATGAAAATGACGAAAAAGATGACGAATATGGCGTGCATAAAATGAAATTGAAGGTTCCAATATTAGTGTCGCAACTGGAACTGAATGATTTCATTAGAAATCTTGGATTACCGGAAGACGGCGCTGAATTTGCCGCTTTATTTCTAAAAAGAAGAAATCTTCTAGAGCCAAAGACAAAAGTTTCATTCTATCGCGACAGGGACAAAGAATTCAGAAAGTTTTTCGTTAAAGACGAAGAGACGTCTTTAGCGTACTGCACTGACGTTAACGGACTAATGAACCACTTGAAGAAAAATGTGTGCAGAGACGAATAATGGCGACTTTTCATTGTTTCGTCAAAGCGCGACATTAAGGCTGTTTTACTGTATAACACGAATACTTACGCTCCTATCCCTATAGCTCACTCAACGGCCATGAAAGAAGAATATAACAATGTTAAAATGCTTCTTGAAAAAGTTAATTACACGAATCACAAATGACAAATATGTGGTGATCTCAAAATCATAACAATGATATTAGGCGAACAATCGGGTTTCACGAGAGAGCCATGCTTTATATGCCTGTGGAATATCAGAGATCGAGCCAATCATTACAGTAAAAAAAACATTGGCCTTTAAGAGATTCATTCGAACCTGGTTCTCATCATATCATCAACCAAAGCCTCGTTGATCCAGAAAAAATTTTACTACCACCCCTCTACATAAAGCTTGGGCTCACAAAGCAATTTGTCAAGGCGTTAGACAAAGATGGACAATGCTATAAGTATATATCCCTTAAATTCCCTAATGTTTCAGAAGCTAAATTGAAAGAAGGAGTCTTTGATGGACCACAGATTCGAATATTAACAAGAGATACTATTTTCGTAAGCCACATGACGAAAATTGAAATGGACTCTTGGGAAAGTTTTAAAGCAGTAAACGCAAATTTTCTCGGTAACAAAAAAAGTCCAGACTACGAGAATATTGTTGCGAAAATGATAAGAAACTACAAAAAGTTAGGCTGCTTGATGAATTTAAAACTTCACTTTCTAGATTCCAATCTGGATAAGTTTCCAGAAAATGTTGGTGATTTCAGCGAAGAACAAGGGGAACGTTTTCATCAAGACATAAAAGTGATGAAACAACGATATCAGGGTAGATAGGACGAGGTCATGATGGCTGATTTATGCTGGATGTTGAAAAGGGAAACGAATGTAGGTCTTAAGCGTAAGCGTAACCCTTTGCATCGTTCCTTCGAGGCAAAAGGACACGTTATAGCAGGCAGAAAATAGACTGAAGTAGGTGTATAAATCAATTTAATTGCGATAAAAAGCAAGATAAAATGTAAACACAAAAGGTAGTATAAATATATCACTTAAGTCTAAGAAAAGCAGAGAGAAAAAAATTTGGAATAAAACTTATTCATTTGCATGTTTAAATTACAGTTCTACATTTTAATTGATACAAACATTGTCAGGTTAATTAAAATGGGGTCAATTCTACTTGTAGTTCTAAGTTTCTTCAAATGAGTAATGTGCGTC
>NC_046666.1:92443909-92446219 GCF_010883055.1 Belonocnema kinseyi
ACACATTTAAGACTGAGAACCGTACGCTTACATAGCTACACGTGTGGTTGAATTTCATTCGGCTAGGTTAGGTTAGGTCAGGTTTTGTTAGGTTAGGATAGGCTAAACCTCTATGTAGGTTAAGCCGAAGCTGAATGAAACGCTACCGCAAACAAAACGGGACAACACAATGAGTTTAATTGTGTTACGTGAAGTTAAGTTAGGTTAGGTTAGGTTAGGTTAGGTCAGGTTTTTTTAGATTAGGATAGGTTTGACCTCTTTGCAGGTTAAGCCCAAGCTGATTCAAATGGTACCGCAAGAACAACGGGACAACACAATCAGTTTAATTGTGTTTCGTGAGGTTAGGTTAGGTTAGGTGAGGCTAGGTTAGATTTATTTCTTGGTTAGGCTCGAGTTGATCCATTCGATGTAGCACACATTTGTTACTGGGAAAATATGCTTCCAGAGCTTTACGTGTAGTTCAATAAATTTCTGTTAATTCAGGTTAGGTGAAGTCAGGTTCTGTTGGGTAAAGTTATGTTAAATAAGTTGATATCAGGCAAGGGTTGATCCTTCACAGTTTTCGACATGTTTTTGAAGTTAAAATTTGCATCACTGGCATTATTTTGAAATTTATTTGCCTCAGTGCATGATTTTTCGTCATTTTTTGAGGTCATGGCTCAACCATGACGTGCTGGGTAATTTTTGATACCGAATTTGAACTCAACGCACCAACATCCATAGGAATACGTGTATCTTGTTACCAGATGCGCACACTTTTTTTTGTGTGGCTGTGTTATTTTAGCTGTAACTCTCTTTTTACAATACTTTTCAATAGATTATTTTGTGCAGGAATGATAAGATTTATATTGAATTAAGCGTCAGTGACATTTAATTTATTCAGTGCACATGCTAATGACTGCAGGGAGTCCACGTGATAGAAACGAACTCTGCATTTTTCTGAAATCCATTCTCATCGCAAACATCCAAATGGTTAGAAATTGAATACCCACATTTTTGTTAAAGGTAATTTCTATAAAATAAATCGAGGTGATAGTTTTTGTGTATTTAAGATTGATATCAGGTAAATGTGAAGTTTCATATAACCTACAGATTATAATTTATTTATTTTTTACTTTCACGTCTCACAACCGTGAGATAGGTCGTTACAGTCTGTAAATGAATCAATACGACGATCCAGCAAAAGCCTTGTGAACCCTAAGAACACGGAGTGACCCAAGGACAACCGCCTTCTGCATTTTTCCTGCAAGTGTACTAGCATATTGTGGACACGCAGGGATGCTTTTTAGGCTATTAGCAAGTGAAAGCTTGGCACCTCCAAGAGCGCCCATGATAAGGACGATCAGTTTAACATAATATTCCGGGTACAATCGTTGCAACTCCCTTATAAGGTCTCGATACCTCTCTTTCTTTTCATTCTCCTTGGCTATGATGTTCTTGTCAGCTGATGCCGAAAATTCGATAACGAACATGGTTCGCTTCTCGAAGTCAAGAAGAACCATGTCAGGCCTCGAGTGAGCAACAGAAACGATTTGATTAGATTTGATGCATTTTGCTCACCCCTAATACTGAAGTCAATTCCGAGTGTTTCAGCAGCCTCCTCCGCTGCTTTGTATAGAAATGCTCCTTTGCCCACTTCTTCGTGATTCCTGACCATTTAAAGAAGAGGGTCTCTTCCATTTGCAACTCTATGTGCTGTAACCAGAATAATCCTGTTGTGAAGACATTCAAGACTCAATATTCCACGACCCCCTTGACGGCGTGAGATGTACAGTCGCGGAACGGAAGACTTAAGATGCATGCTTTTGTTCATGTGCATAACCTTTCTTGTCCCGATATCAAGAGATCTGAGCTCGTTCTTCGTCCATGGAACTACTCCAAATGAATAGAGTAGTACCGGGACGGCAAGCATGTTCGTTGCAGATACTTTGTTCCTCGCCGACAGTTCGGAAGACCAAATCAGTAGGATGAGCAGTTTGTATCTGCTGCGGAGAGTATCCTTTATAGATGTCACATCCTGAATGCGGCTCTGTGGCACACCCAGGTATGTATAAGTATCTCCAGCGCAAAGATGTCGTATGACGCTTCTATCAACGAGCTCAGGATCTTCAGGGATACCATTAAGTTTTCCTCGCTTCAAATAAACCTTGGCGCCTTTGTCTAACCCAAATTCCATTCCAATTTCCTGTGTATATCGTTCGACAATCGCCAGAGCTAGATGCAGTTGCTCTCTGTTTTTAGCATAGATCTTAAGATCGTCCATGTACAATACATGAGTGACCTTGTACTTTCGATCTGCAGGTTTGCCGC
>NC_046666.1:92446319-92462074 GCF_010883055.1 Belonocnema kinseyi
CGAACAATCCTATCATTTAGGATAGCTGTAAATATCTTATAAAGCGTGTTCAGACAAGTTATTGGCCTGTAGTTCTTTGGGTCAGCTAAGTTGCCTATTTTCAGCAGGAGTATTGTGTGCCCTTCCACCAACCACTCTGGAGTCGGCTCTTCCGACTGCAAATATGAGGTGAAAGTACGGGCCAAATGCTGATGGGTTGAAGAAAACTTCTTCCACTAGAAGGTTTTAATACAATCTGATCCCGGTGCGGAATAGTTCTTCATCCCTCTTAATACTTTTGTCACCTCCTCGGTAGTGATGGGTGGGCATTCTTTATCAGGTCTTATGAGGGCAACACATAACTTCTTGAAGCTATTTATATTTTCTGAGTCTTCGTCCATTCTATGCTGAACTTCGTAGACTTCTCGCCAAAATACTTCGACCTCCTCTGGTTTGGGTGGGTGTTCGACAATAACTGGAGGGTCTTGGAAGAGGCGAGATGGGTCAGAGAGAAACTGTTGATTTTCTCTGACCCACCTCTCCCTCCGCTCTAGACTTCTCTTAGCGTCAGATAATATCCGTATTCTCTCAACAATATGCTGCCTGATGGTCAGCAGCTTTGACTTGTTAAGTGTGTGATAACGGGTCCGGAGTTCGCGCGCGAACTTTCGAACCTTGTGGTAAAATTCCTGCCAGATGTGATGTAGTCAATCACACATTGAATGCGGGACGCGTACTGTCTTGCCCAGCCTATCTTTACGGCAAGTTAATGCATTCGTCTTTTGGTCTTATGATCAGCCGTTGGTTTTGTTTTACGGTTCGCATCGACCAAAGCTCTCGCTGCATTATACACACAATAATTGATAGCCCAGAGGTCGGATTCACCAGAAAAATGTCCACGAAGCTCGTCATCCATTTCAGCCAGATCTTTAGGCTTGAGAGAAACCTTGGTGTTGATGTTTCTCCGGGTCGTAAAGCATCGCTCTTCATCTATTGGATGCCTGCCCGCGGTTGGTCTTAGTGTCGCCTCTCTTTCTTTGTTGCCGGCTTGTTCTAACTGTGGTAGAGTAGGCGTTCCGCTTACATAGTCCCTTTTACGGAGTAGTTCAGCATGGTTACGCAGACGTTGCTGCGAAAAGTGCGATAGCTCTGGGTGTTTCCCGCACCACAGAGCATGCAGCCGTGCCATGTAACCCCGTTCACGGGCCTCACTCGCATCGTAGCAGTCTAGCAAGTCGTAATTCAGTTGCTCCGTCCACCCAAAGGTCACGAGATCCCGCCGATCCATCGCATTGAATCCATTTTCATTGGCTCCCCCAGCTCTAGATTAGTCGGCATTGTTGGCCGACCCATTGTCGGGAGCCCTGCGCGTTTTGTTGTTTTGAACCGCACTTACTACAACTATATTTGGTGTTGTCATTGTTGTTACCACGAGAAGCTAGGGAAAGGGGTTCATCCTTCCTTGTAGAGCGCCGCATGCAAGGATAAGGCGGCGTACTCTGAGAGGTCGCTTGGTATCCCAAAGTCACCGTTCTAGATACTTCACCCAGGTGCCATTCAGCTTTCGGCACGGTTTTCACACCTCCGCTTGGGGGCTAATTCCTTCGGGACCACCCCTGGACAATTATCCGCGACTGCCTATTTCTTTTTGTAACCATATTCAGCATAAACCCTTGGTACAGGGACCCTCTATCCGCAACCCGAGGACGCGTTCGGTGGCTTTGTCATAGGCCCTTCAGTTTGATTCTAGAGGAATCAAAACCAAACTGAATGGCGACCGTGATATACATATCACATTTTTAGTCAATTTTACATATAATTTTCACTTAAATAACAAAAAATCAATTTGAAACATTAAAATACAATGATATACTGTAAATATACGTCAAATGCGTTCATTTACATGAAAAAATGAAATTGACTTAACGTGATGAAACTCAAACGTAACGGATCCTCTGGGTGACAAATGTGCCCCAAGCATTCGGCATTTGCTTTTTACTTGACAGGCAGCGAACAACCGGCAACATCAACCACTTCACCGCACTCTAGGATAGTCGAACTGAATTATGGTTAGGGTCTGTACTAAAAAATCAGAAATACTTGCTCAGGAGAATTAATTGAATTTCGAGTGGGGCACATTTGTCTCCCGCAGGATTCGTGTCGGGTTAATGTTGATTCATAATCCCTACTGAATGGGTACGAGAAAAAAATTACGTGCCGATTAAACAAGCCGGTTTCTCATTCAAAACTCACTCTAACCTATGGGCGGGTATCTGGAATTCCAGTGACAGATACGCTATTCAGAAGACCTCAAAACTCATTCAAATACAGTCAAATGGATTTTTGTTTCCTGGGTAGGTCCTACAATTCCGGAGACATGATTAATCGCGTCGCGGAAATAAAGAAATGTCACATCAGCTGCGAGGAGCACACATCTCTCTTACTTTCACTTCGTGACGCTAATTGTTGATATACGACTTTGAACTGCCAGACCCCCTCGACTTATACGTGGCGAAAATTCAAGTGGTCATATCTTCCTCAATTTTAATCGAAATTGCTTCAAACTTGAATAGATTACGTATTATCTTATAATAAAGAAATAGTCGTGATACTTTGAATATTCACCCTTCACATATACAAGACCTGGGTGAAAGAATTTTTCGCGATTTGAAGTGGTTGAAAAGTTACACGCACAAACCGAAGCAGGTATACGGAGCGTGCATCGACACAGGGATAATCCATATATGCTCGTCTTTATTCAAACAAAAGAAAAACGTCTTACGTAATATATGTAGTCTATGGCCCAGACATAGCAAATTGATGGTGAGGAAATTTCTATTATGAATTATTCACAACAACTTTTAAGCGTGTTTTTCTCAAAACACGATTTTTTTAAACTGCTGCCATGTTATCTCGAAAACTATTTGATTGTTTCTGCTCAAATTTATACAGCATGTTTAGCGCATATACAACTTCAAGTTGAACTAAAAGAATTAAGATTGCTTTGTTAGTTTTTTTAGCACTTATATAGACGCCCAAAAAAAGGAGTAAAATTTAATTATTTTCTGAAGCTTTAAAAAAATTCTTTTTTTACATTCTTTTTTTATTTTAGTTCTGTGCAGAGTACCAAGTCTCGCGAATAAAATGGCGTATGGTTTTTTGATATTAGACAATTAGAATAACCGGAATCATGGCAGCAGTGGAGCACCTCTTCTTTTAAATCTGTTCCTATTGAGCGGTGTACCTCCGAAAATATTCTATGTAATGACTTCAAAAAATTTCCAAGGTTTATTTAAATGTATTCAAAGAATATATGAAATATAATAATTATTTTGTTTCGACGCCTTTTCAACAAAAAAAATCCCCAAAATAACATTAGACAACGGCCGTCACACTAGAAGACCCCCTTAATAAAACTGTTTTTTTTTTAACCTTATATGATTCCGACCTCTGACAGGGTTTCCATTTGACATTAATCAGTAATCATTTAGAAGTTAAATTCTATCAAGTTGATGTCAAAAATGACAAAACGACCAGACGCTTTCGAACGCAAGATTGAATCTATCGAATCTGCATCTCCGTGATTTCGTCGATTAGAGCTTCGGTTAAGTCGCAGCATTCCTTAGCTCCTACTCTTTCGCGTTTTGTTTCTTTAACCAATTAGACTTGCTCTACATCTCCCTACTCTAATTATGGCTTTATTCGTCAACTATGGCTTAATATTTCTTCTCATGGGGAAAGGGTACTTTTAATTCCATTTTTAATTCCATACGTTTACCTTGAAATGTTGCTGCCAATCTTTGTTCCCTTTCGTTCGAATATCTTATAATTTCAAATTGATGTCGCGAATTTTTCTAAATCGGCGGTGCTGTTTCTAGCGAATGAAATAAACATTAGCGCACTTGTTATAAAATTGTTCTCAAAGAATCTGGAAGATTTTAAGGCTGTTTGAACGGGACCACTTTTTTCAAAATTCAAAAATTCTCTGAACAGTCATTCATAGTATTCGAAAAGTCGAACAATTTAACCTTATTACTTTTTTCATAAAATCCAAAATTACCAGAGATATAGCAGTTACAAAATTCCAAAAAACACACGAAAATTAAAATTTTAAGCCAAATAACTTACGATATGAAAAAAGTCAAGAAAAGAAAAATGTTATTTTTTGAATTACCTTCAAGATTATCATAACAACTTTTTAAATTTTTTTGAAAAATTCAAAATTCAAATGTACAATGATGAAAAATCCGAGAATTACATTTATCGGCCAAACTATGCAAAATACGGTAAAAGATTCATAGACAAAAATTGAGCATTTGAAAAATATCTACAAATTTGTTTCTAACCACTTTTTGATAGAATGCGTAGTTTTGTCTTTAATAATCAAAAACATCATTAACAGTGTAACAAAATCTGCCCGCTACGTGGGTGCATTCTCATCACAACTTTTGTCTTTTAATTTCTTTTTCGTTTCATAAGTGGGGTTTCAAATGATAAAATTTTTTTATTTTTCTAATGCTATTTTCTACGTTTTAAACTAAAAACAGAACTATCCAAAAATTAATCCTGACAAATAAATCATTTTTACATTCTCATCAGAAAAGGTATTAGATTTGTGTAAAATTTGACACCCCCCCCCCCCCCGTTTTGGTAAAATTTTTACGTTTTGAGACCCCCTGAATCCGAAAAATAGGTTTTTACGAATGTGCCTATCAGTATGTCAGTCTTTATGTCTGTCTGTGAGTACGATAACTTTTAAAAAATTAATCAGTTAGATTGGCCTTTGGTACACTCTTTTAGTGTCCTCAGCTAAAAGCCAAGTTCGTTAGTCAGCCATTTTAGATAAAAATTTTTAAAGTGAGCGCATTTTGAAAATTGTTGAGACCACATTTTTTCATGATTCAAAAATTCACTGTGCACTTCTTCATAGTACTTGTAAAGAAAAATGTTAATTTTCGATAACCCTGCAAGATAATCATTACAACTTTTTGAATTTTTTTGAAAAATAAAAAATTCAAATTTTGACCACACAAAAAATAATCAAAAAGCAAAAATTACATTTTTCTGTCAAACTATGCAAGATAGGAAAAAAAATGATAAGACAAACATTGTACACCCAAAAAATATCTATAAATTTGTTATTAAGGGATCGTCCATATATTACGTAAGACATTTTTCTTTTGTTTATATCGCTGTGTCCTTTTCAACTTGATAAAAATATTATTTTCGTCTTCATTCAAACAACAGAAAAACGTCTTACGTAATATATGGACAATCCCTAATAACTTTTTTATATGACACGTAGTTTTTGTTTTATTTATTAAAAACCATGTCAAAAAACAAAAATTGTATTTTTCGGTGCAACCCACAAACTAAAAAAAAATAAAAAGATAAGATTTTTTCACCGAAAGTAGAGCAAACAAATTTTTATTAATGGTTTTTTTACATCCTCATCAAAGAAGGTATTAGATTTGTGTAAAATTTGACTCCCGCCACCACCCACCAGTTTTAGTGAAATTTCTACGTTTGAACACCCCCTGAATCCAAAAAATAGGTTTTTACGAATGTGCCTGTCTCTCGGTCTGTATGTATGTATGTATGCCTGTCTGTCTGTGAGCACAATAAATTAAAAATTATCATTCGATTAGATTGTCTTTTGGTCAACTCTTTTAGTGTCCTAAACAAATGGTCAAGCTCGTTAGCCAGCCATTTTGGATAAAGTCAAAATGTGAGGGCATTTTGAATATTTTTGAGAACACTCTTTTCAAAGTTAAAAAATATTGTTTACGGATGTTTATAGTATTCAAAAAGTTAAACAATTTATCCTAATGACTTTCAAGCATTTACAAAATTCAAAAGAACACACGCAAATTAACCTTTTAAGCCAAGTAACGGACGATATGAAAAAAAGTCAAGAAAAGAAAAAGTTTTATTTCTAAATAACATTTTTTTGAATATTCTTGCAAATCATCATAAAAAAACATTGGAAATAAGCAAATTCAGTTTATTGAAAAACGACAAAAGTTGTAATAAAATGTTTAAGGCAATGTGACGAAAGGGTCACGTGACCAAAACTAGTACTCAATTTTTCTTTTCCAACTTACGTCTAAACGAAATGAGGCAAAAACTAATGTTTGCACTTGAAATGTGAATAAGCAACTTTTATTCTAACATACGTATCAGCTGTGTCAAAGCAGCACTATCGCAGCGAGTAGACAACTTTAAACTTCTACGGGTCTGTGGATAATACAGATTGCATGATTAGCGACAGAAAAAGTTAGAAGTCAAACTTCTGCTGTAAAGCCTAAATGCGTCTGTCGATAATCATTATTTTCATAAATAAACTTTTTTCTTCTCCCAATTTATTGTAAGGCCACAAACAATCCTTTAATATTTATTAAAATTTTCGCGTTATTCAAACTTTTATTTTTCAATGTGGGTCAAAAAATATTAATCTTAGGGCTGACTTGATCAGCTGTTATACTGGTTACGTGGCCTTAATAGCAACATTTTATTTAAAGAATGCGCTTTTTTAAAACGGGACAATGAAACTACGTCTGTTTTAATACGAAGGCAAGTTATGAATTATAATAATATACATTTATGGGAATGATATAAAATTGTACGGACAAACTTAAGTGCGAAGCACGAGATACCTGATGAGAATGTGTCCGCTAAAGTCGAAAAGCTTTAACAAACGAGAATTCACAATCCAAAAATTACTGTTGTCGATGCTTTCACCTTTAGTTTAAAAAATTCTGTAAACAAAGATCAAACACGTAGCGCAAAGTAAGTATATTATCGAGCGCGAAGCGCGAGTTAAATATATTAACAAACAAACTTGCTCACACTTGCGAGTCGCGAGTGCAGAGCGCGACGAGGTTGTGCCCGCGATGCAGGCAGATTTTTTAGTTACAAATTCATCGATTTGGTTCGTAATTTGATTTGTATTTTTTACTGCTTAAAAATTAATCTTTTTGGTTGAAAATTTATCTTTTTATTATTTATTAAAAATTCGTTGTTTTTAAAAATGTTTGATCCATTTTGCAGAAATATTATTAATCACTCAGAATCTTCAAATGTGTTTTAAACTAACGCAAAGTTTTCTTAAAACTTTTTAAAATCTTGAAAAATTAAAAAAATGGCCTTAAAATATTCATATATCTGAAGAAGATTCTCTCATTGGAACCTTTCAAAATTCTTAGGCAGTTTCTAAACGTGTTGTTTGAAAAATTGCCAAAAATTTCCAAAAATTATGAACAAAACATAGATTTTTTATGACGTTAATAGAAAATTCTTTTTAAGGAGTTTGAAACATTTAAAGAGGATGAAAAAATGTTCTTAAGTTTCTTAACAACATTTACAATGATTTAAAAAATTTTTTTAATTAATTTGAAAAAAATAATCAGCAAGTATTCAAGATAATACAGATATTTCGATGAGGCTCTTGGGAAATTGAAAAAAATTTTGTATTGTTTCAAACGAATATTCAAAAAAAATTCAAAACAATTGAAAAACTTAAAAAAAACTTTTAGATAAAGATTCTGGAAGATTTTAAGGCAATTTGTATAATTTTGCACAATTTTATTCTAAGTCATTTAATTTTAAGAATTTTGAAAGGTTCAAGAAAAAATTTTTTTCTAATATTCTGGGGAAAGTTTTTTTTTTAATTTAAAAATTATACGACTAAAGAATCTCGAAAAAGAGCCTTATTAATTATTTAAGTATACATCACGTTGAAAAGTGATAGAATAGGCAAAAATTGTATTGATAATGAGTTGTTTTTTTGTTGTTAAAAATTTAACATTTTATTTTAAGTTCCTCGAAAATCGTAAAATCTTAGGAAAATGTAATCATTTTCATTAAAATACACCGTTTGTTGAAATTAGCCAAATGTATTGCAGCACATTCCGGTCTAAAGGCTAACTTCAACCATGTTATTCATTATTTGTTGCATAAATAACCTGGAAGATCTGCTGAAAAATTGTATTAAAAATTAGTTTAACTATAGTTTAAGTATATACATTTTGATTTCATTTTGTTTTGGTAGAAAATAAATATTCTTGTTTGAAAATTCATTCATTTGGTTAAAAATTTACTTTGCTGGTTGCAAATTTAATAAAACATTTTTTCCAATTCATTGTTTTTTGGAAGAAAGTTAATCTTCTAGTTTAAAAATTAATGTTTTTAAAATAAAAATTTGAGTACTTTTGTACAATCGTTGTTCTTCAATTGGAAATTTATCTATATTTTATGTTGTCTTTAAAATTGATCCTTTTCAGATACAAGTTTAACTGTTTGTTTGAAAACTTAAATATAACTTTTTCAATTTGTTGTTTTTGGTAGAAAATTTAATTCGGCGTTTCATCTATAACCCGACCGTGAGCCGCGTCAACAACGCCGCTATATGTGGGAGAATGCGGTGGTAAGTGGAAGCGGAATTTGTCGTGAGTCTTCCCTCTCTCCTAAAAGACTCTCTCCTAAAAGCGTTACGCTAGTTCTAAGGCGTCAAGGCACGTTTGAGGGATCTGTTTTCATTATGGATGCAAACATTCTCAGCTCTTAGGTTACATCGATCGTGCCGAATTCGAGTGCCCTTAAATAAAATAAGGGGTAATACTTAATTAAACCCGTCACATTTTTGGCGATCCTGCCAGGATAGTCCGAAACGATTACGATCAAAATCGGCTATCTTTGGAGAAAATAGTGGAATCTTCGATTCAGTGAATTCATAACTGATATCATTGATTATATGATGATATTTTTATTCAATTCAGTGAATTCATAAGTGATCATCATTGATCATACGATATTTTTTTGCTGGGAATCACCGGAAAACACGTACTCGGGCCGAATTAAGTAAATTCGACAGTCATTCCGTAGGTGAAAGTCCTAGAAAAGATGAGACGTCACCCTGACAAGTAGATAACGAGAGATACTATAACGTCTGCCCACGAGTCAGCGCTTTGCACCCGTCAACGCTTCAACTTCTACCACAAGTAGCAATGACAAAACAGATTTAGAGTGCGATCCTGCGGCTATGTTAGTCAAAAGAGAAAGGAAAAGTAAGTTTTGCTCATATTTTGCGATTCTGTGTAAGTTCCTGGTTAGGTGGTATAATTTCGTTACTGGTAAAAAAAATACATTTCCCACTGGGCACAAAGTTTGGCGACGTTTCGTTAAAGTGTCTTTACGATATCGTAAACAAGTCGTATGATCTGACGATGTCTTTATGATACCGCAAAGACAATGAAACGACATGGACATAGTATGTCGTAAAGTTGTCGTAAAGATGTCGTAACGATGTCGTAAAGACGTCGCTAAATTTTGTGCCCAATGGGTTGCGTTGAAGTATAAAAGTTAGAATAGTTTTATCAAATAAGAGCGCTTTCATTTTACCGATATATCAATTTGCGAATTTACCTGTTAGAACTTTTTGATAAAAACAGCGTCAACATGTCAACGAAAGCAAACTCCCCAAATAATTCTCAGACAATTTCCAATTATCTTTCTGCAATCCTTGGTAAAATCCTGGAGAGACTCGAATCAATTGAAATAGGTCAACTTTCCCTTTAGAGAAGCGTGAACCAATTAAATAAAGCAAATTTAAAACACTTTCAGGAAATTAAAATTGTAGCTAGAAAAGAAGAACAACTCGTGACGAAAGACGATCAGGCTAGCGAGGAAAATTAGGGAAACTCGGTAAGTTTGTTAAAGTGTTTGGACGAAAGCAAAGAAAGAAATTTAGGCTCCCTTTATCCTGTAGATCAGCTGGTAGAGGCCCAAAATTCTATACAGGAAGTGTTGTGGAGAGGTTGGATCAAGGAAAATTTGTTTTTATACTAGAAAAACTTGTTTTTAGAGTTAACACAAAAAAGATATTCATTAAGTGAAGTAAACTTCTACGTCTCAGAGCGTGGCCGTCGAAACGACAACTTGTCCTCGAATTTTCCAAACAAAGAACTGAAGTGTGCAGTTTGCGCGGTCATCCGAGCTTTCTCCGAATAGCCACACAGTGTAGCTATGTGGGTACTTGAAGGTTAGAGAGTAGGGACTCCAAAATATTGACGAAGGCCAAAATTATAGCTGAGAGGCAATGCATGGACATCGAGCCCTGAATCTTATTGTGAAAAGCGAACGTGCACCCCGACAATAGTGGGGTAGCTTGGTTTGAAGCCTGCAAAAAACAGTCTTTACTATTTAACTAGGAAAGTCTCTTTTACGAAGTGTCCGGCATATTTATAGCCTTACTACCTCTTTCTCGAACTGACTCTCGTATCTAGAATGTTCTTAAACAAACCACTCATATTTTATCACAGAAGTTAGAAGCTTCCAAACTCCATCTTTACACTAAACACGTGCACTTTTATGGTAGGGTGAATGTGGCTCAGCTGCCACAGTATCTTTAAGGAATGAGATTCCCCCGAATCCAGTAGATCAGGGTGTACAATTTCCAAATGTTATGCAGGGCGTGTCCACGAGGAATTCGAGTCCTCGAGCACAGTAGTTCAGGACGTACAGGTTCCAGACAGCCCGCAGGGCATGTCGCCAAGAAATCTTGGTCCTAGGAATCCAGTAGGTCAGACCGTACAAACTGCTAACGCTAGGCAGAGCGTGCGGATTTCAAATTCTACAAATAGCTCGGAAAATCAACGGAGGAGAATAGAGATCCCACAACAAAGAGTAGACACACTCGTACCTGCGAAGGAAATCATTCACACCGTAGAAACCCTTAGCGGACGAGATGACGTTATGATACAAGACTTTATAAAAATTGTAAAATGCGCACGGTTACGTTGCTCACAACCAAACCTGCTGCTTGGTTTTGTTTTAACCGACAAAATTGTTGATCATGCCAAGCAATCAATCCAGCACGTTTCAATTAATGACTATGACGAATTATACGAGGTGCTACAGGTAAATTTGGGTTCCGGCACATCTATAGAAATATGTTGCACAAAGGTAGACTCTTGTAGTCAGGGTATGGACAGCGTCCAAAATTACAATCAACGTTTCGGAAAATGCCTAAATGAGCTTTATTACGCGGTTCAATCGGAACATAGTGAGCCAGTCGCGCGCAAAGTAGCTCTTCAAATTGAGGAGAAATCCGCGATACAGCGCTATATTATGAACCCTTGAGACGAGATCGGGATTCAAGTTAGATCTTCAGAACCGAAGTCTATTAATAAGGCACAAGAAGAAGCTCTTGAAACTGAGGTTTGGCTTCGAGAAAAATCTATATTTAAAGTCCAGACCACCCTCCGAGCTCTCCGACGTGCATACTGCTTGCGCAGGTAACCCCTCAGTACACGACATCGAACCAGCAATCCAATCCACCCAACCAAAATATGCCCCTTGCACAGAGAATGCAGCTACAGTGCAATCACTCCGAAAGGCCAGGAGACACTGAAGCCTAGTGTTTTACAAAATATAGTAAGGGCTCAAATTTTCAAGTAGGTTTAAATATGAAAAGACCGCCAGAGTATTGAATTAATTTAACTCAAGAGGATTAACGCGAAAGTCGGGAAAAAGCCCACGAAAATGTAGAGATTCCCGAGACCGAATATCTTCCGTTTTCGGACGACTTCATTGAGTTTTATTACGATCAGAAGGATTTTAGCTTGATATCCGATTACTCATCGATTCAGGATCCTTAATAAATTTATTGAAGGAATCTTTCATTCCGACTGAGTTCACCCTATAACTTTTTCCAAAAATACAATTACAATCTCTCGAATGACAAATTACTACTTGACAGTTACCCGCACGATCTGATCGATGAAGGTATTTTTATCCCGCCAAATCAGATTAAACTAATCAAATTACCCGTAACAAAATCACATGAAAATGAATCACATGACAATTATGAAATAACAGTACCCATTTCCAACGATTCCTCTCAACCAAAAACAATCAGCATACTGGAATTCCAATACAAGTTCCTAAAAATCAAGCCTGAAAAAGAAAAAAACCATTATACTTTAGAAAAAGAATTTGCCTCATGAATTAAAATTTTAACAGAAAATTCAAGACTTAATCACATTAAATCCGAACTACTCGGACACGTTGCTAAAATTGTTAAGTCTTGCCACGACATGTTCGCACTGCCAGGCGACCCTCTCCCGAGCAATAAATAATAATAAATAATAAATAACAATAAATCTTATTGGCCGCTCGAGTGCCACAAAAAGAATATTGAAACCCAGGGAAATGATATGCTAGCAATGAAAATAATCAGGCACTCCGAGTCGCCCTATAATTAACTTTACGGATAGTGCCCAAGAAGATTGACAACTCGGGGAAGCGTAAATGGTGCATCATTGTAAACTTCCGCAAAATTAATTAAACAAAATACCCATGGAAGAATCTTCAAAAAAATACACTGCTTTTTCGACCCCCGAGGGACACTTCCAGTTCGAACGAATGCTTTTCGGACTCAAAAACGCTTGCGTAATGTTCCAGCGAATGATGGACAATGCGCTGAGGGGATTAGTCGAGAAGATTTGCTTCCCATACCTCGATTACATTATGGTGTTCGAGTCAAGTATAGAAGAACATATTCCAAAGTTAGTATTACTTTTTAAGCGACTTCGTCAAACTGGACTTAAGCTACAGCCCGATAAGTGAGAATCCTTACGGCCTGAACAAGAATATCTAAGACATATTATTAGAAAGGATGGAGTCAAACATAACCCAACAAAGCTATCTGTCGGTTCAAATTTCAATTAACTTAAAAAAATGAAGGAGGTCAGGTACTTCTTAGGACTTTCGGGACATTATCGAAAATTAATTTTTAAAAACTATTCGACCATCGCAAAACCTTTAACTGAATTTTTGAAAATCTCTAAAGAATTCATTTGGATATACAAATGCCAGAAAGCATTTGAAAAGTTGCAAGGATTCCTGTGTCAAGCACCTGTCTTACTCTATCCGGATTACATTAAACAATTCTCGCAAACAACCGACGCCTTAAACGTTGGTCTAGGCGTAATCCTATCACAAGAAGGGCACCCTTGTTGCTACATTTCCAGACTTCTGAATGATCATGAACAGAATTATACAACGACTTAGAAGGAACTATTAGCAATAGTGTAGGCAATCAGACGCCTTCCACAATGTCTACTGAAACGTAAATTTATAATTTTGACCGATCATCAAACACTCACACGGTTATTCAACGTTAAAGATCTATCCTCCCGATTAATGCGATTTTTAAACTCTAAACCCGCAAGAAGTTTTGCAGGCTGCACCCGGAGCCTCGGGACAATATCCCATTAAAACTACTGACTGATGATTTCGAGTCTGAAGAAATATCAACCTGAGAACAAGAACCTGAAAACCCTCCTAGTCAAGACACCGAACAGTTATTCAGGGAATATTACAGGTGGTTCTCAAATCGAACATGAACACGTGAAACGGAAAAACCTAACGCTCAAGGAAATTTCTGGAAACGAATATCAAAAGGAGGGCTGAAACAATCGGAAATCAAACTCGAATGATAAAAAATGTATTGAATAGCGCCTCGCATGATTTACAAACTTTACATAAATGATTACAAGAACACATACGAGAAATGAACAAAATAATAAATGAAACAAATTCCAATAAAAAACATTTCGCAATTTCGAATTTAATTACAGCCGCAGAGATTGCAATTGCCAAATATATTGAGGATTTAAATTTAATAATCGATGAAAAAGATGATGGGAAGCACGGAATTGTACACCCCCAAATGTTAACGCCCGAGATTTTTATAATAGAACTTAAACAACTGGAAGAAGTCCACAATCAAGAATACCTTATTAAAATATCCGTTCAAAATTACGAACACATAATTTAAACATCCGAAATCACAATTGCAATAATCAATAAACGACTCGTGTATATAGTAAAGGTACTCATGGATTTCAATACTTGAAATGCCAATATATAGTTTTTAGAATTATTGCGTTATTATTTATTCTATTGAGGGATCCTAACCGATGTATTGTGATTTCAGAAACACCTTCAGAATTAAATGTACTATGTGGTTCAAAGGGACAAACACTTAAACTTGATTCTCCGAGCCTTCTCTTTAGAAATGAAGACTGTATAATCCAAACACCGAAATATATTTTTAAATTACAAAAATCTAGTGTACATCAAAACGACATCTGTTTCAAAAAGAATGTATCGTATAAAATCAGTGTCGAAGCTATTAGTTTACTTAGCCCGCGATTACCTTTAATTCAGGAATTACTACACAATGAAAATTTCAAAGAATTGCGACAAAATTTAAACGACATGGAAACTTCGTTACAGGCTATAAAATCACGCCCTCAAACACGGACTTGGATTGAAACTAGTACGGACGGTCTTACTTATCTAGAATAGGTAACACTAGGATTGATAATATTGTACGGATCGTATAAAATAGGCTTCTTCGATCTTGTAAAGCGAATCATACCTAGAAACTTATGTATTCGATTCTTTTGTGTTGATACAACCGTAAATACGACTCCTGCTGTCCATTAGGCCGAGGTTGCAACGGCACCACCAGTCTCAACTCCTTTAAAAGTGATGGACTCAAACTCCAGATTAATTCAGGACGATAATGTAAAAATTGTTCCCGAAAGGGTTAAGTTGCGACTTTAGGGACTAAGTTCGGTCTAAAAAGAGGGGTGTATCGAGTTCGTAGTCACCCCTACTCTAGGTTTCATATAGTCGGGTACCTAAACTGACCTATCTTTCCAACATCCCTCCAGTTTTCGACAGACATAGCTCTATGCAAGATGTGTGTCGGTTTACGGACTTGTACCACTGTGTAACTCATTAGATAAAGTTGCGATATCTACTGATATTGTCCTTAAACAAAATACGGGGTAATTCTTAATTAAGCCCGTCACACATTGTCATTATATAAAACAGTTTTATAAATGGCTATTTTTGAAAGAAAACGTTTAATTCAGTATGTTGCTTTGTAAATTTACAATACATATCAATTTTTCAAACACATTTAAATTGAAAATTAAGAGTTTGACCTTTTTCCTACGAGTCAATTTGTTCGCGGAGTCAACTAACTCTTTTCTATGTTTCTTCGCAAATTTAAATGAAATAATAATTATTTTAACACTATCGATCCAAAAATTACACAGGCCCACAAAAAAAAACAAAAGTGTCTGTGCAATTGACCAGACCTATATATTCTTATGTATTTTTCGACGCTGAATTTTACGAGAAAAAATACATCGAAAACCATGTTTTGATTTTTTTTTACAAAAATTTCAACCCACCATACGGCGATGAAAAGGCAGAAAATCGCGAAAAGTGAAAATTTGCTTCAAATTTGATTAAAATGACATTAAAATCAAGTTTTACGATTTTAAACCGATTTATAAGCATTGAAAATACTTTACTGGGGGTTTTGAGGTCGCTGATCACGAATTTTAAGTCATTTTTTTCAAAAAACAACTCCCAGTCGGCGTAAGTGGACAATAAACGTGATAAATTGATATTTTTTTCAAAAAATCGATGTTTTGGATACTGTTCTGGAGGTTTTCCACTACATGGATCACAAAACTAGAACTTTTTTCAACCCTTGATCATAAGGTAAGACTTAGAACCTATGTATAGCGATATTCATGAACTCCATTATAATATGTTTAGCTTCTTTTAAGAAGTGCCTTAGAGTTTTTATGGGTTAATCAATTGAGTTTGTAGAATTTTCGCTAATACTTCGCAACTTCGATAGTGAGATGTTGGATACTAGATATTTGCTAGCGTGATGAACTTGAACT
>NC_046666.1:92462174-92487553 GCF_010883055.1 Belonocnema kinseyi
AATATCGCTATACATAGGTTCTAAGTCTTACTTTATGATCAAGGGTCGAAAAAAGTTCTAGTTTTGTGATTCATGTAGTGGAAAACCTCCAGAACAGTATCCGAAACATCGATTTTTTGAAAAAATATCAATTTATCACGTTTATTGTCCACTTACGCCGACTAGGAGTTGTTTTTTGTAAAAAATGACTTAAAATTCGTGATCAGCGACCTCAAAAACCCCCAGTAAAGTATTTTCAATGTTTATAAATCGGTTTAAAATCGTAAAACTTGATTTTAATGTCATTTAAATCAAATTTGAAGCAAATTTTCACACTTCGCGATCTTCTGCCTTTTCATCGCCGTATGGTGGGTTGAAATTTTTGTAAAAAAAAAATCAAAACATGGTTTTCGATGTATTTTTTCCCGTAGAATTCGATTCTGAAGTCAAAAAAATAAAAATTTTCTTTATTTATTTTTTTTTAAACCATGAAAAAACCGTAAAAAATGAGGTTTTTCGAGCAAAACCCCATAAAAAAGTAGCTGGACCCTACTTTTTTATTGCAAATTCGGATTCAGCCTCGAAAAATACATAAGAATATATAGGTCTAGTCAATTGCACAGACACTTTTGTTTTTTTGTGGGCCTGTGTTATAAACGACTTTTTTTCTACTAGTCAATTTGTTTACAAAATCAACTTGGAATGTCTATCCAATGGCTCTTTTTATATTGCTTTACAAATTTACAACAACTATCAATGATTTAAACATTTTTATTTAAAAAACTAAAAGTGACATTTTTTCTAAGAGCCAGTTTGTTTGGAGACTTAACTAAGAATGTCTATCCGAAGACTATTTTCTATATTGCTTTACAAATTTACAAGAACTGTTAATTATTTAAACAATTTTAATTAAAAAACTAAAAGTGACCTTCTTTCTAAGAGCCAGTTTTTTGCGGAGTGAACTAAGAATGTCTATCCGATGACTCTTTTTTATATTGCTTTGCAAATTTACAAGAACTGTTAATTATTTAAACAAGATTAATTAAAAAAACTGAAAGTGACTTTTTTCTAAGAGCCAGTTTGTTTGCGGAGTCAACTAAGAATGTCTATTTGATGACTCTTTTCTATGCTTCTTTGTAAATTTATAAGAACTATTAATTATTTAAACAGTTTTAATTGAATAATTTAAAAGTTGGCCTTTATGCTACGCGTCAATTTGTTTCCGACGTCAACTGAGAATGTCTACCCGATGACTCTTTTCTATTTTTCTATGCAAATTTACATAAACTATTAATTATTTAAATAACTTTCAATGTTGCTTTGCAAACTAACAAGAACTATTAATTAGTGGAAGAATTTCAATTGCAAAATTAAGAGTTTAACCTTTCTTGTACGAGTGAATTTTTGTATGGAGTTAACTTAAAATGTCTTTTGGGGGACTCTTCTATGTTACTTTTCAACTTTACAAGAACTATTAATTATTATTTGAACAATTTTAATTTAAAAATTAATAGTTTGGCCTTTATTCTACGAGTCCATTTCTTTTTCGAAATCAACTGGGAAGGTCCATTCGATGACTTTTTTCTATGCTGCTTTGTAAATTTACAAGAACTATTAATTATTGAAACAATTTCAATTAAAAAATTAAGAGTTTGGCTTTATTTTTACGAGTAGGCTCAATTTTTTAACGTAATTAATTAAGAATATCTTTCCGATATTTTTTTCCTCTGATGCTTTAAAAATTTACAATTATTAATTATTTAAAAAAGGTTTATGATCGTTTCCTACCATACTTTGTAAATTTATCAGAATTATTAATCATTTAAACAATATTCATAAACATATTGAGATTAATGGTATTTTTCAATTTATGAATACAATTTGTTTACAAAGTTCACTAAGATTGTTTTTGCGATGACTCTATCATAAGTTATTTGTTAAATTTACAAGAATTATTAATTCACAGGCCGAAAAATTTTAAAGCCAGAGATCAGACCTAATATTTCCCAAAGACTTTGATGCGCTGAATCGGAATCCGATCTCAAAATTGCTCCTATACGTCAGGTTTTCAAGATATCCTAACCTAAAGGTCCAAAAATCGCGTTTTGGCTGTTTTTGAGGTTATATAACCGAACAAGATAAATGTCTACCACAAAAGCTAATATGGAATTTGAAAGCACTAATCTTTCTCTTTCACACCTTCTTACATTTATTAGGATAACATTATTTTTCACGAAACTATTGTGATTTGAAATTTTTTATTTCAGCGTTTTATCCCTTTCTATTGCCGTTTCTATTGCCCTTTCTATTACCCTTTATATTGCCGGTGTCAGTTTTTTATTATAAACTCTAGAAGAACCAATATTACGGCCACAATTTAGGGCTTAAAAGAAGAATAAAGGACCCCGCATAAAAGACCAGGAAACAAGCGTACATTCGTTTGGAACCAAACTTTGCATAAAAGAAAATATAAATTAATATAATACATAAAATAATAAAAAATATGGAATCCGTGTCTTTTTATTTCTGCGAAAGCCGCTTCGTAGGAACCACCCCTATCAAACTACTATTGCACTAACCTACCTGACCCTGGGGACAGTAAGCTTAGTCGCATATTTTTCTTGGTATAATTAAATTCCACTCCACAAGTGGACTCCACAGATAAAAAACGCGTTTTCCTACATTTAGGTTAGGATATCTTGAAAACCTGACGCATAGGAGCAATTTTGAGCTCTAATTCGGATTCAGCGCATCAAACTCCTTCGGAAATGTTTGGTCTGCTTCCTGGCTTTTGACCTTTGTCAAATTTTGTCGGCCTGTGATTATTTAAATAAATTTAATAAAAAATTCAGAATTTGGATATTTTTAAACGAATAGAGTCAGTTTTTTTTACAAATTTAACTAAGAACGTCTTTCCGATTAATTATAATAATCCAATTTTCATGATTTATTATTTAAACTACTTTCATGAACAAATTAAGAGTTTGTTCATTTTTTGAAGTAACAGGCTTAATTTATTTACGGAATCAACAAAGAATGTATTTTCAAACACTTTTTCCTGCGACACTTTGCAAATTTAGACTAATGATTTATTATTCAAATAAATTTTATGAACAAATTTAGAAATTAACTGTTTCTTAGATTTTGAACCATTTGAACATTTAAAACAAATTATTTTTTATAAGAAAAAATATCCACCATATATTTAATAAGAATTAAAAAGGAAACTAAAAGTGTATAATGGTAAAAACTTCCATTTTTATTAGTTTTAGTAATTATTACTTTTTATTAATTTCTTCCAGTAATTTCAGAATCTCCTCAGTTGAATATTTTGCTTTATCAAGATTTTCTGTAGTATATTTTCTCTTGCAATATACTTCTCCATATATTTTACTATGATTAATCGCTCGGTCGAACATATAACCAGTATTATTATTACCTATGGTTATATGATTTTTTATGTTTAAAACCCCGCTGAAACAGAGGTCTCCCAACTTGACATTGCATGCGCCTTTGAAATTTTTTCTTTTACTAAGGTGGGCAAACCATCACTGTATGAATTTTAGTATAACTTAATTACAATGCGGCTACATGCGAGTTTATTTGAATTACTCACAGTTGCCTTACATTTGGCGAGACGAGAGGAAAACTGCAGAAAACCACCACGCGAGTTTAGCCGAGTATGCGCCGACATTTTAGATGTTTTTTAAAACTTGCATAAAAATGTTTAGTGTTGGGCATAAATTTACTCTGCACCTTGAGAGGTTAGCCGTGCGAAGCCGTATAAAATAAAAGTTATTAAAGCGAAAACGAATATCGCGGTATCACATTAAACTTGGCACCAAATTTAGCACATACTTCACGTGTGCCGAAGAAAGGGGGCTTACTCTGAAAAGTGAGATTTTTCAGGGGGAGCGGTTGAATTCCACCCGATAGACGCAACTCTTAGGAGAGAGGGAAGGCTCACGAAATCTTTCCCATTCTCAAGGAAAGAGATAGGTCGTAGAAGCAGCTCACGGACGGGGTACAGATGAGACGCGCAGTTTTGGGGGTGAGTGGTGGGAGCTGTTTTACGGAATCTCAAGCTCTCGAGCCAAAGTCCGATTTTTCGGGAACGTAACAACTCAATTGTCAGCAATAATAACGCTCGGATTTTTTTCTTCGATGGTTTTATTAAAAAGAGCTACTAAAAAAATATCGAAATGTGTAAAAACCTTGATTTTTATTTTTTTAGGCGCACGTCACATATATTCTTTAGGCTTCTAGACAGGTCGTAAGAGTATAGGGTGAGGGGGGTAGTAGAAGTGATGATAGAAGGGGACGGGAGAGGCACAGCCGCAGTTTTTTATTAATCTGCATCATATTTTTCACACGTATTATTTGGGCTCCCGAACAGGTCGTCAGATTATGGGGCGAGCATAGTTGGAAATAGGAGGGGGGCACAGTCGCCGTTTTGGACCAATCGGCATCAACCTTTTCATGCATATTGTTTGGGCTCCCGGAAAGGTCTTAAGGTGCTTCCTCAGGCTTGATTTTTAGTCCATGTATTACAAATGACAACTTTTCTCCTACAATTAGGAATTTTTGATGTCATATTTTAAAAAAATAATATAAATTTCTGAATACTGAAAGCAAACCGCCACCTTGAGTGTAACCATGGTCAACGGAATAAGGACGTGACTTATTAATCAATTAAACAGCGGGAGTTCCCAATGTGTTATTTTTTCGACGGTACTGTAAGTAAACAGCGTGAACCGAGGATGATGTTCAACACAATATTCCTGATCCGCCTTTTTCACCTACGGATACATGCACAAACGATGAGGAAGAAATATCATACGACTATAAATTAAGTGCAGTCGAATATTGGAGAACTGGAAAGAAGAAAAATTTAAGTCTTGAGAGTGTTCAGCAAAAAATCAGAAAAGTTCTTTCAGTAAAACAATTAAAACGTTGGGCCCATACTCTCCATAAAGGCGGTAGTTTTAAAGAAAAATTTACTAGGATATGTGACATTACATTAGAGATTTTCAAAAAAGCAGTTGATAACCGGCTAATTATTCATGATAAGGACATACGCAGGTGGGCATTACAAGCACAACAAGAAATTGGCCATGAAGATTTTCGCTTCCGCGCTTCTCGAGCATGGCTTGCTAAATTTAAAAGCAAACACAGAATTGTTTCCAGAAAAGTAAACCGGTTTGTTACGAGAAAGACACTGGCAAATATCAACGAGTTAAAACCGAAAGTAGATGAGTCTGTAGCCAGTGTGATGCAAGAGATAGCGAATGTTGGAGTACAGCATGTTCATAATTCGAATCAAAGTGGCTTTCAATTGGAAATTCATTCCGGGAGAACTTTAGCTGTTGAAGGAGAAAAAAATGTGGAATGCGTTGTCCAGTCTATTTTGTCTACTACCCATAGTTTCACTATCCAACCACTAATAGCTGCTGACGGGAAACTTCTTTCACCTCTATTTCTAGTTCTAAAAGAACCGAGCGGAAAATTTGGACCAGTAGTAGAAGCCAATCTGTTCAGGCCCGAAAATATTCATATAGAAGCATCAAAATCTGGAAAAATTACCTCAGGTAACATTACATCATCTACTTCTATTAAAAATTGTATGAAAGAAATGATAATTGCTTTTATTATTTGCAGATCACTTCAAAATTTCGTTGGAGGATATTTATTTTCCAAATGTAGGACCAAATCGCAGTTTACTCCTTGATTCATGGAGTGGTCATTGCCCAACTATAGTAGAAGAAGCAACACCCTCCGACAAAACTGTAAATTTTAAAATTATTCCAACAGGACCAACAGGAAAAATTCAACCTTTAGATTTATTTGGGTTTAGAGTTTGGAAAAATTATGTGCGTCACTTTTTCGATGCTGTTATTTTGATTAATTACGATATCAATTTACAAATAAGGAATAATATTATTAAGCTTTAGTCTTTGGTGCATAATCAATGAAGCTCGCCAATATATACTAATCATTTTAAATATTTATGGTACAAAAGCAGATATATTGCAGAAAAACCAGGTAAATTTGAAAATCCGGTGAACTTCAGCTTCGGTGATTCTTGTAAAACTTGTGAGATGTATTAGGTTGTACTAATGCCGCTGTAATTCGATGTTCATGGTGTAAAAAATCACTATGTTTCAAACATTTTTTTGAAGAGTATCACTATTGTTCAAAGTTTGAAGAATAAATCTTAGTTTAGGGGTAAATACCCTCTTGAATGCTGTCTATCTCTTAAAAGTACCTAAATACCTTTATCCTCTTTTCTTGTATTAAACACGTATTTTTTTGGATTTTTTTGCTGAATTTCAGACTTATTTTGCTATTTTATACATAATTAGGGGGTGGTTTACCCCCGTGTAATTTTTTGTTCATGTTGTATGGACTGCATTTTACTTCCAATTTTATAAAACAAATTTCCTCATTTTTTATGTATAGAAAGTATGTATCATCATAGATACAAAATAAAAAATGTTTAGGGGTAGCCACTCCTATTATTTAAGCAAAATTTTTTTTTGGCGAAACGCGTCAACTTTATTCGCGTACCTTAAAATTAAACAAACTTTGAAAATAATTCGCACAAGATTTAATTAGAAAGGTTAATAATGCGAAAGAATTTAGGGGTGGTTACCCTCTTCACTTATGTTTTTCGCTCAAAAGTACCTAAATACCTTCATCTTCTTTTTTGTATATAAGACTTTTTTTTTATTTTTTTGGTCAATTTTAAACTTAGTTTACTATTTTATATATAATTAGGGGATGGTTTACCCCCGTGCAATTTTTTTATTCATGTTGAATGGACTCTATTTTACATCCATCGTTATAAAACAAATTTCCCAATTTTTTTATGTATGGAAAGTATATATTATCACAGACATAAGATAAAAAGTGTTTAGGGGTATCTATCCCAATTAATTTCTTTTAAACTTATTTTTGCGAAACATTTCAACTTTATTTGAGTCCCAATTACAAAATGTTTTTTTTTTTATTTTTCCGTTGAATTTAAACATTTTTAGCAGAACTTTGAAAATATGTAGGAGTAGTTTACCCCCTTAATATATATATATATATTTTTTTTTTTTTTGAGTAAATTACGTTATTCATCTTTCATCACGAGGAAACTTTTCCAGTGGGTTTGATCGAAATCAATTTAGTTTTTATACACAATACTATACAATCGACACTTGAGACCCCTATCTTTGAGGGGCTGTTTCACCCCCTCAAAGCGTTTTTCCGCAGATATAAAAATATATACTTATCGCTTAATTTTTCGAGTACTACAACATATTTAAGGGAGAATCAAATCGGTGAGGGACACTTTAAAGACGAAAATCGACATATCATATGAACAGAGATGTTATGCGCCTTTATTTTTTGGTAGATAAATGTGAAAAAAAGTATGAGAAGAAAAAATCATAGACTCTTCTTACTTAAATACCCAGAGCTATCCACAAAAAAATGAGCAGAATCTGGCAGATCAAAAACGCTCAATATCTGTAAACAGACTGCTTTCTGCTGCTGAAATAGCTGCTATCAAAATGGAAGCGGAGCAGCAGCTTCCCATTGATGAACTCGCCTTGGAAGATGTGGATAACGAAGACTTGACCTATCCTGAAGGCATAGGTGCTAGGGATAATGAACATGATGTACTGGATCCATTGTAACCACGTCTGGATATTACTAACGTTGATGTGGATAGGAAAATCCCAGAAAAACTGCAGCACCTGGAAAGGAATTTTGGTAACGCTTTACTAGAGTTCAGATATGTAGAACCAACACTAAGGAAATCTCTGACAATAATGAACATCACAAATGATCTGCGTGCACTAATAGCACATCTCGACAGTAAGGTTTTACCTACGTATTTGAATGTAGCACAAACTGCGTTAAAGGTGCAAACTCTTGTACCCTGTGCAGCTGTGGCAACCGTTAGAACGTTGGGCCGGAAAACTAGACCTGCAAATGCAGTTTTTATCCCAGCAAGGGATCGAGATTCACCATGGAAGACCAAGTTCAATGAATGACATCAAAGTTAGGTACAAATTGGGTCGATTAACTCAATATAAAAAAGCAAATAGAACCAGAAAGCTGATAAACCATGTTACTAAAATCATCGAGACATTAACATTAATTCGACATTAATAAAGACATTAATATTAGATGAAATCTTAGACTCACAACGACAGAAACTTGATGTTCTTACTGACAGACGGCGTCGGTACTAGAAAAGTAGTGCACAAAGGCAACAAAATCAAAACCTTCAGACAGATGAAAGAAACTTTCATCGTGAACTGAGGGTAAAGCCAAGTAAACAGCAAGACACCGAAGTCTCTCAATTGAAAGATATGACTTACTGCTGGTCGAGTGTTTGGGGAAAACTGAACAGATGCAATATGGACACTGCGCGTTTTAAATTGGAGGAGGAAGCAAGGGCAAGCAATAGCCCTGAAATGTAACTGACAAACATCACAGCTTTAGATGTTTTAGAGGTATTAAAAAGGGCAAGTTACTAGAAAGCACCAGGTCCGGACATAGTGCACAACTTGTGGTACAAGTACCTGACGAGTGTGCATCTTGCTTTGGCAAGGTGATTTCAGAAGATCATTGAACACCCAGATCTGATGCCAGGCTTTATGCTACAGGGTACCACGTATATGTTACCCAATAAACAGATGCTCAAAATCCATTTGACTTTCGACCGATAACCTGTCTTCCAACAATTTATAAATGTCTTACAGCTATAATTGCAGATAAGGTATATTCTCATTGCGACGAGAATGACATTCTTACAGAAGAACAAAAAGGATGTTGTAAAAACTCGCGAGGCTGTAAAGATCTAGTCTCTATAGACGCTGTTACCATGACTCAAGCTCGTAAGCATCAAAGGAACTTACACATGACATACATTGACTACAAGCAAGCATTTGACTTTCTAAGCAATGTGATGGGTCTCAGAAGTACAAGAATCAAGTATTTTGATCATGGGCATCCAAGGATAACTAGATCAATACGCTTGAAGACGGGTATATTTCAAGGAGACTCCTTCAGCGCACTATGGTACTGTTTAGCGTTGAATCCATTGAGCAAAACACTAACAGCATGTCTCATCGGTTCAGAATTCATGATAATGAGGATGGTCATCAAGTGACCCATCTTCATTACATGGATGACCTGAAGTTGTACGCTAGTTCAGCCCAGAAACTGCAGCAAGTGATCGATGTCACACAGCAGTTTTCTAATTATATTCACATGGAGTTCGGACTAGATAAATGTAGAACAGTGCATTTATTCAGATGCGAATTAGGGATCATTAGGGATATATTGGGGATTATTATGTTTTTCTTAAACTTTTACTCGGATAAACCCGATTATACATCATAGCCACGGACTAAGTCAAGTGACTGATGAGATTTGAATGTTATGAGTTAATTTCAATAATTTAATACGATGCTTGAAACCTCCTGCGATGATGTTGTAGGTATACAATTACGAGCGGCCACGAGCGTTAGAGGTGACAAGAGTCACCTCTGGATGCTTTCTTAGAGGTACCATCTGCCACTCCACGGGTTTTTAGTCGCTCGCTTCCTGATGGTCAAGAACTTTTATTACAGTGCGACAGGTGTTTAATAAAACCGCCTTCTGAGCTGCTGCCAATACCTCACTGACTCCTAAATGTTCAAGATGTTCAGTGCATCTTGCGTACACATTGCCTGTAGCCGAAATCACATTGAGATGAATAGATGCATGATTTACATTCCTCCATAGGGTATTTACTTCATGCCTCAACTCGCTATACTTGTGAATCTTGATTGTATAGGTTGACTATAAATTTCGGTTAAGCAGGCTAGCAAATGTGGATGTCTGATTATTTTTTTGTTTCAAAACTTTTACTCGGGTGAATCAGAGCCGGCGACTAAGTCAAGTGACTGATGAGATTAGGATGTTATAAGTCAATCCAATACGATGCTTGAAACACCCTGCGCTGACGTTGTAGGTATACAATTACGAGTGGTCGCGAGCGTTAGAGGTGACAAAAATCACCTCTGGATGCTTTCTTAGAGCCATCTGATCTGCTGCCAATACCCTACTAACTACTGAATGTTCAAGATGTTCAGTGCATCTTGCGTGCACATTGCCTGTAATCAAAATTACAATTACAATTCATAATAAGCTTTCCATTTCGTCGTTATGTGCAAAATTCGTTCACGAATGTTGTACATTACATCCTTGCTAATTGCACGGTTGGTATTTCAAAATTCTTGAAAGAAATTATTGGACTGCTTTCACTGAGTAAAAAAGTAATAACTTTTAGCAAATGCAATTATTGCATTTATTATTTATTATCATTCATGATGGACCGCTCTCTCTCTCTCTCTCTCACACATTTTTTACAAAAAGATGAATTTTCCAAGAAATACTACATTTTTGAACAAAAAAAAAATTATCAGCTGAATTAATAAAATTTTTAATTTAAAAAATTAATTTTTAATAAAAACATGAATCTTTAACACAATAGGTTAATTTTTAGCTTGCGAATTTAAGCGCGGCAATGGCGCGCGACTGTTGGTTCTCGTGTTTCGCGCTCGATGATGTATTTATCTCGCGCTACGCCCCAGGGGGAAAAGACGAATATTAGCCATAGTTCACGACTGACGCAGTACCGTGGCAGTTGTAATACAGAATAAATACCAGTACTGGCTGTTAGTACTGTGCCAACTATCAGCATAGTACTGGTTTACGACTGGCTCAGTACTGGCTGTCATTACTGGTAGAATACAGGCGCAAGAATTCCGCCAACGGTTGGCGCCATACTGATTTATAACTGGCCCAGTACTCTCCCTCACCTTTAGTGAAATACCGACACAGGAGTTTCGCCAACGTTTGGCGTGTTACTGGTATACTACTGGCGCAGTACTGATACGTATTACTGGTCAAAAACTGACACAAGAGTTCAACTCACGGTTAGCATCATAATGGTGCACTACTGTCTTAACAGTAATATGTAATACTGGTGAAATACTCAAGTAGTAGCTTTTGTACGATTGAGTTAAATTGTTAACTTCGTCACCATGTGCCACTTATAACAAATAAAAAATAAGAGAATGAAATAATTTCAAATTGAAGGCCCTAATAGTTAAAAATTTGCAGCGCCTTGTTTCGAAGATCTCAAAGGCTTGATATTTGAATAAAAGTATTTCCTAAAAGTTATAATTCTAATCAAATTTTGCAGGTCTTCCAATGAACTTTCTCCTTGAACGGTTAAAATTTGAAATTTAAAAGCATTGAACATGATACTTTGTAGCACTTTAAATGTTTTCTATTCATAATCTTAAATTTTTTAGTTTTAGAAGATGGAATACCAGATGTTAAGTTTAGTTGCCACCCTGTAATTCGACAATATTTACTTTATGTTTATGATTGTATTTTTATATTGCTTTCTTTTTACAAAAATCGTTTTGCAACAATTCGAAAATATCTCAGTAAGACTTTAATGCCTATGTATCACCGCTAATGCAGGAGGTGGAGAAGGCGATAAGAAAAATTAAAACAGAAGCTAAAGACGAAAATCTGAACTAACTGTGACAAAGTTAGAACTGCAGATAAAAGCTTATTACTGTGAAATAAAATGCTTTATAATCTGGTTCGAGTATCAAAAAATATATAAATTTTTAGATTTTAAAATTTCTTTTCTTTTTTACGACTACCTCTTAGCTCATCCTTATCTTTTTCTTACCGATATATCTTAATATTAGGGGTTTGGCCAGTACCACGCCAGTACCAATGGCATTTAGTGGCCCAGTATTTCAGATCCGTACAGAACTTGATTTTACTTATGGTGTTTACAAGTAGGGCGCCAGTACCATCAGCGCGTATTAGCCTTGTCCTGCAGATCAGTACATAATTTAAACATCATTATGGCATTAAGCCTTACCGCGCTGAAACAATAGTATATAATGGCCCAGTATTGAGAGACAGTAAATAACTTAGTTATCATTAGGCGTTTTACCAGTATCACCCCAGTACCAACGTTATTCACTGGCCCGGTACTACAAGTTAGTAAATACCTTCGTTATCACTTAGAGCCTCACCAGTACCTGCCCAGTACTAATCTGCAATGGTGGCCCAGTGGTGAACTGCAGTGCTTGCCCAGTACTACAGGTCAGTACCTCACCGAGTTTGCAGTATTGTTTTAGCCAGTACTGGGCCAGTACTAACGGAGGGTACCACATCAGCATCAAATGTAAGTACTAGCGCAGTACTGGCTAAATACTGCAAGCCAATACAGAACATTGTTATAATTCAGGAATTTTAACAGTACAAAGCCAGTAGTCCTGACAGTATTCTAACAGTACCGCGCTATTACTGAACTCCGAGCGGCGGTTCTGGCATGGTACTGTTCTGGTCGTAAATTTCCCACTGGGGCGCTCGGTCTTTATATTTTCGCACATTCTTGCACAAACCTTTCAAAATTAAGATTTAAAACATCCACCACTGTAATGTTATGATTAGAAATTCTCTTTTGTTAAAGGAGCTTAGCTTGATAGTTGGAGCGCAACTACGGTGCGCGACTTCTGACTCTCGCACTCCGCGCTCGGTCTTTGCATTTCTCCCGCATTCGTGCACAGACCTTTTAAAATCAAAGGTCAACGGATCGACGGATCGACATTATACACAACACTTTTATATCAAATATAATACACTTTTCATGCAACTCTGCCTGGGATTGCTTATTCAGATATTGCAAAATAAAGAACAAATTGTATTTGTCATGATTATTTTAGTATTTTTTTCTTATTTTTCTTTAAATTATATTTTAAGCTGCGCTGAAACATGTATCATTTTAATAAATTTATATAATTAAAATTCATAATATGGACAAAAATTGAATCATACTAATTCTTTTGTCCTTGTTTTAACAATTTTCTTTTATTTTTCATCTTATTTTTTACGATTGAAAGAAAATGTACTCGTCCTATCTAAAAATGATTAATAATAAATTTATAGATCTCTTCAGGCGAACAACATTTAAAACGCTGAAAACAATTGAAAACTACAATTATCCGACGGCAGATAATTTTTATCACGAGGTGGAAAAAAAATTATCCGTCGTCGGATAATTGTAGTTTTGAAGTTTTCGCAGCGTTTTTATTAAACTTCAGATAAATAATATCTCGGGGATTAAATGTGCCTGGATGGGAGTTGTGCCACCTTTCGGCATAATTTTTTTCGAAACCGAAGAAATATTTATTTTTTCATGGAATCCCGAACAATATGCATGGAAATTCGTAAGAAAAAATATCAGACCACCCTCACGTCATGCCTAGTATAACTGAAATACCTGTACCTTTAGCACAATTTTTCCTGTATGAGAGAAATTCTTCTGTGTGAGGGTACACTGCCAAAACCGATGTTACCGTTACCAATTTTAGAGTTCTTTGTAAATACTGCGTATCACTTCATGTTAAGTAACTTTAATTAGTGACAATAGAGTGTATCCCAGGTAGAAATACACCACCGGCCTAGAACTGGCTTGTATTTCTTGGCGGTACTGGCGTGTCAGCACTGGCACAGTATTGACTGCCAGTACTGGGGCAGTACTGGTAAACCATTGGCATACTAAAATGCCGTCGGTTGCACCGAAATCGCAGAAATGTTGAAAAATAGCTATTTGTGATAATAGTGCCCGTTTTCCATATTCTCACGAGTTATTTGAGTCCGTTTTAAAATAGAGATGCGCAGTAGTTTTCGGATTTGCGTTTGTTTTTCTGCGTTTCTCCAATTCTGTCTGAATCACTGTTTTCCTTCATCATCTGCAGATGATGCGTATATTTTGTTTTAATCGTGAAAATAACATTAAAAATAAGAAAGTTAAAATATAAATAAGACTACGCAAGGTACGAATAAGATTAATTGGCAAAAAATGTTCATCTGAAAAGGGATCTATACATTTTTTTAAATAATTTTTAGAAGCGAGAAAATTTTCTTTTAATCCTAAAAATAAGATTAAAAATTAAAAACTTAAATTTTTGGAAGAATGAAACAGGAGATTAAAAAACTGTGAAAAGACAAAACTTGTTATCTTCAACAAAATTATATCTACAAATTTGCTTAAAACCATAATACGCTAGTATGCGTATTTTTAGTTTGAATCATAAAAATAGCATTGCAAATATAATAGTTATTAAATATATGGAAAAACAATACGAGTCGCAGTAAAATTATTAATAAAATCATTTTTCTATAGGATCCGCACTTTTTTTAAATTATAATAACAAGATGATGAAAACACTTATATTTCAATAACAATGCATATTATGAATTGTAATACTCGTAGTATAGATTTATTGAAATGATAGATTTTTCAGAGTAGCTGAGAATAAAAATTAGTGCAAAATAAGGATAAAGTATTAAAGTGATAATAATAATAAGTAAAATTCGTACAATATTTTGCAATATTTTAGTGTTGTATTCAAGTCGAAAAAATCGGTTACCTCGCTCCACTTCACTCCGCTCCCAAAAGGTTTTTCGATATGTTCTACTGGGTGAATCTTTTGTTTTGATCGTGTAGGATCGTCTTGTTATCTACTTATTTTAAATGTGGACGGTTTCGATGGCAAATATAGGAAGAAAAATACGAAATAAATAAAAAATTTAATTCAGAAGAGAATACTAGAAACAATTTATCTCGCCAGAAGTCTACAATCAAGTACTCGACATCTCTCGGTTAAACTATAATACTTTCGTGGAAACGAGACGAGCCAAGACGATAATGTTGACAATTGAACGATACTTTTTCTCATTCAGTATGTTTCTCGTCAAATATTGCTCGAATGAAACACTACCACATCTGAATAAGCAGTATCAGCCCGAGGCCAAGAAATGAATATAATATACATTTGATATAATAATCCCAGGGAGAAATTTATCACCGGCACATTACCTCGCCAGTACCGCCGGTCGGAGTTCGGTACTGACGCGGTACTTTTAGAATATTGGCAGGACTACTGGCTTTATACCGGTAAAATCCCTAATGATAACAATGTTCTGTACTGACTTGCAGCATTTAGCCAATACTGGGCTAGTACTTACATTTGGTACTGGTGCGGTACCCTCTGTTAGTACTAACCCAGTGCTGGCTCAACCAATACTGCAAACTCGGCGAGGTACTGACCTGCAGTACTGGGCCAGCACTGAAGTTCACCACTAGGCCACTACTGCAGATTAGTACTGGGCAGGTACTGGTCAGACTCCAAGTGATAACGAAGGTATCCCAGGTAGAAATACACCACCGGCCCAGTATTGGCCTAGTACCGCCTGTCGGAGTTCCAGTACTAGCTGGTTGTACTGGGCCAGTACTAATGTTAATGGCACTGCTTAGAATGAATACATATATTACACTTTTACACATTCAATTACAAATAATATTTCTAACGCTACGGGGTTTCGAACCTACATCTATATACCTTAATCTATCGCCTAACAGTCGGGAGTGCTAACCACTGCGCTAATCCGATAAGTTGAAACTCTATGAAAAAGCCATCGTCATAAGCTATAGTTCAGAAAAGTTAGAACAACCATTTTTCAACTCTTCTTTCTCGTTAATCTTTTTAACATCATACGACATCAAATAGATATAGAATTAACTAACTGTTCACGGAAATATAAATTAAATAATTTAAAATTTTGCATAAAGGTGGAACTTAGAATATTTTCCTTTAAAAAGGTACCGACATTTCCACCTGGGAACCTGAGCAACTGTTCTGTTTTAAAAATTCACATTAAAAGTAAAAATTAAAAAAAAAAACATTGTTTGAATTCTACTTTAAATACAATGAATGAAAATTACAAAAAAATACGCCAATCGCTGGCGAAACGCCTGTACCAGTATTTCACCAGATATGTATACCACTCCTAAGCCAGTAGTACACCAGTATAATGCTGACCGTTGGCTAAACTCTTGCGCCAGTAGTACAGTATCACGCCAACCATTGCTTTACTCTTATCTCGGTTGTCAATCAACACTTGAAGTTATTAATGTGGCCAGAACTACCCCAGTCACTGGCGAAACACCGATGAAGGTATTTAACCAGTAATGCATTTTAATCTTAAGCCAGGAGTACACCAGTATGATGCCAATCGTTGTTTTAACGCTTGCGTCAGTATTTGACCGGTTATACGTATTAGTACTGCGCCAGTAGTAGATCCAGTATCACGCCAACCGTTGGCGAAACTCCTGTACCTGTATGACACCAGTGGTAATGGTCAGTACTGGGCCAGTTGCAAACCAGTACGATGCCAATCGTTGGTTAAACTCTCATGTCAGTATATTTCACTACTAACAAATATTATTTCTAAGCCAGTAGTACACTAGTATGACACCAACCGTTGGCTGAACTCTTGTGTCAGTATTTTACCGGTAATACGTATCAGTACTGCTCCAGTAATAGAATCCGTATCATGAAAAACACTGGCTGAACTCTTATGACGTTTGTCAATCAGCACTTCAAGTTGGTATGCGGCCATTGCTACTTCAAACGCTGGGGAAACGCCGGAGCCAGTATTTCACCAGTAACGCATATCACTCCTCAGCCAGTAGTACCCCAGTATGATTCCAACCGTTGGTTAAGCTTTTATTTCAGTACTTTATCAATAATCCTTATCAGTACTGCGCCAGTAGTCGACCCAGTATTACGCCAACCGTTGGCGTAACTCTTGTGCCGGTATTGCACCAGTGATTAAGGTCAGTATGGGGCCAGTTGTAAACCAGTATAATGCCAACCATTGCTTGAACTCTTGTGTCAGTATGTTAGCAGTAATATGTATCAATACTGTGCCAGTAGATAACCAGTATCACGCCAACCCTTGGCGGAACTTCTGTGCCGGTATTTTACCAAAGGTGACGGTCTGTACTGGGCCAGTAGTAAACCAGTACTATGCCGATGGTTGACACAGTACTAACAGACAGTACTGGTATTTATTCTGAATTACAACTGGCGTGGTACTGCGCCGGTCGTGATCTCTGGTTAATATCCGACTTTTCCCCTGGCATGTTTAACATAATGTAGAAATGTATACATTTTGATAAAAACTAGTGCGAAGCACGAGATGTGTGGTGTAGGTCATTGGAAGTGATAAGAAGAATTTTCGGGTAAAAGCTATCTCAGGGTTCCCATCCAGCCCCTTAACCCAGCCTGCGGGGAGTCTATTGTTTCGGCCGAATCGAGCGCTGGCGGTACAGTCTTCTTCAACAACGCACTGCGAACCCTACACGCTACGCACCATTGCGATACAGTAGAAAGAGAAAGAGAGACACTAGGAAAAGGAAAAGGAAGGAAACACAGTGCAGAACTACATATTAAGGGGCCCGTCGTCTTTTCGGATTGAACATTGAATAGTTACAAATTTCTTTTTTCCTTTTGATACTTAAATTACTTGTAACTAAAAAAATATATTTTTCTTTTAACAATTCATTGCTACTACTAAAGCAGTTCTACTTTAACACCTGGTTGTTCAATTTTTAACCAAAAACATGAATTTTTAAACCAAAAAATTCATTTTGTACCGCAAAAAAACCAATTTTTAACAAAATTCAATAACTCTCAACCACACAGTTGAATTTTTAACTAAAGCACATTAATGTTTAAACAAAAAGTTTAATTTTTATACGGCAAGAAAATGAATTTTTAAAACAAAAATAAGAATTCTAAAGCAGAAAGTTTTCAACTAAAAAATATGAAATTTTAAACCAGACGATTAATTTACTTTAAAAAAAGACGAATTTTCAATATAATTCGAAAATTATCAACCAAGCAGTTAAATTGTCAACTAAATAAGATGAATAATTATACAAAAAGTTTAATTTTCTATCTAGAAAAAACTAATTTTTTAACATAATTTAAAAATTCAATTCATTACATGTATTCAAACATTACATTATTCCTTCGTTAGAAAAATGTATTGGAACTGAAAAGGGCCGATTGTTCCTGGCTCTCTCTCTCTCTCTCTCCTGCTTGATACGTCAGTCCTCATTGAGGATAGAATATTTAAAAATATTTCTTGAGATAAGTCTGTAATATGGTTGTTTCATAACTTTATACAACATCATTTTTGAATGGATAATTAAAAACTAAACTAAAAAGTCTTTTGAAATGCAGCTAAGTGATTGGCCCAAACACTGTTAGTCTAGTCGCCGCTATACACAAGTCGCCACTAATAGTTCTGTCTGCTCTAATAGGTCTCCGAGATAAATTTTGTTCAAATTGTCCAAAAACTGTCTCATGAATATGAATATCTTAGTACTTTATAAGCCATTAATGCATTTCTATCCCCAACGAGGGAGGTATAATGTATTGTTTGAGTACATGCAATGAATTGAATTTTTAAATTATGTTAAAAAATTAGTTTTTTCTATATAGCAAATTTAACTTTTTGTATAATTATTCATCTTGTTTAGTTGAAAATTCAACTGCTTGATTGATAATTTTCGAATTATATTGAAAATTCGTCTTTTTTTAAAGTAAATTAATCTTCTGCTTTAAAATTTCATATTTTTTAGTTGAAAACTTTCTGTTTTAGAATTCTTGAATTTGTTTTAAAAATTCGTTTCCTTCCTGTATGAAAATTAAACTTTTTGTTTTAACATTAATCTTTTTTAATTAAAAATTCAACTGTGTGGTTGAGAGTTCTTGAATTTTGTTAAAAATTTGTTTTATGCGGTACAAAATTAATTTTTTGGTTTGAAAATTCATCTTTTTGGTTAAAAATTAAACAACCAGGTTTTGAAGTCCTGCATGTGTTTCCTTCCTTTTACTTTTCATAGTGTCTCTCTTTCTCTTCCTAGTGTATCGCGATGGTGCGTAGCGTGTAGGGTTCGCAGTGCGTCGTTGAAGAATACTGTACCGCCAGCGCTTGACTCGGCCGAAACAATAGACACCCCGCAGGCTGGGTTAAGGGGCTGGATGGGAACCCTGAGATAGCTTTTACCCGAATTTTCTTCATAGAATGAGATTTGGGATTTCTTCAAGTGATTTTTGAAAATTCAAAAAAAAAATGGCGGAGATATGTGAGTTCGAAAAGTTTTGTAACTTTTTTTAAATATCTCATATCTTCGGTTCTGATTAACGTTTTTTTCTCATAAAAAGCCATACATGCACTGCAAAAAAATGCTAGTCATTTTACCACTTCCAGAGTAGGTTCGATTATTGCCTACTCCCAAAGTAATTTCTTCACTGAAAATAACGAATATCTACTTTCAGTATGGAATTTAACTTATAGGTTATGTAAGTTTCCATACAGATTCTGTAAAATTACAAATGCATTACGAATTTTAGGTGCTGGTATTCTATCCAAAAATATTCGTGTTTTTATTGAACATGACAACTTTAACATACCCAGTTAACTTTAAAATCCGCAGTTCTTAAATAAAAAAATCTTGTTTAATATTTTTTATCAATTTTGCAAATAATTTTTTCCATCATTTATACTGTTCTGAAATACGTTCTTTTACACATAATTTTAATTTTACCATTTTTCGTTATTCTCCGCAAATTTGAAACTTTACAATTACTTGTACTTATAATACGTTCAGAGCTATGCAGAAACTGTACTTCTACAACGCCTTGCTACATTGTGATTCTAAAGTGGTAAAGTTACAAGATTGGTTGGAACTTCTAGCATGTAAGTGGTATTCACCCTATAAGCAGAGTAGTAAAATTGCACTAATTTTTGTTGGTACTTTTACCATTCTAAGTGGTACAATGTTTTTATGTAAAGACCCGTAAAGACCCCATTAGGTCCACATTCAGTTACTTTTTAAAAAATTCAAAAACCCAGCAAGATCAACTTTTAAACTGTTGAAATTCGGATTCTATGTTAAATTTTCTATTGGAAACTTACGGAGTAATTGCAATACTTTTTTTCAGCGGTAAAAAGTTTAAAAAAAGATATAAGATGTATAACGCCGATTGACTGCTAATCACAGATGATGCGTTTGAAGTGTAGCAATCAAAGGCGTTATACGTCTCATATTTTTTAAAACTTTTTACTGTTGCAAAAAAAACTATTGCCATTATTTCGTGACCTCCTATAGGGGATTTTAACGTAGAATCCGAATTTCAACAATCTAAAAGTTTATTTTGCTGTTTTTTTTTTAGTTTTTAAAAAACGAACCGACTCGGGACCCAATGGGGTCTTTACGGGTACTTTTTAGATGCTCCATTCAGTTCCTTCAGTCCGCCAGGGTATACTGCGTTCATAGCTGTGCATGTACGCCGTGTTATCGATTATCAAATTTAAAGACGTGAGATTACGCTGGAAAAAGGAATTTTTAACAGTTTCTGTACTTTTACCAGCTTTAACAAATTCATCACTCTGAAAGTAGTTCCATTTATTAGCTACTCTGAAAGTCACAGATTCATCGACATGAAGTTGGTATAGCAACTATGAAAAAAACTAGTTTTATCATATGGAATCATTTGGTGGTCGTTTGATTGTGTTTGGTAGCCCATTTTTGACGTTTGTTGGTCAAAATTGAAAAAGTTAACGAGTTTTCAAATTTGGGGTGCTCACTTCACACTAGCCCCTCACTTTTTAATATTTTTAAAAATGTCTTGCGGGAATCGTTTGGTGGTCGATTGATGGTGTTTGGTAGTCCACTTTTGACGTTTAGTGGTCCAAATTGAAAAAGATATAAAACTTTGAAGAAAATGACAGCACTTCAAAATTTTACTATTTGGAATTCTGTTCGCACCAATCGCTCCAAAATCGTTTGGTGGTATTTGGTTGTCCACTATTGTTGTTTAACAAACAAAAATAATGAAATTATGGTAATTTTGATAATTTTCTAAAAAAAATTACAAGTGCTATCGCGCAGATGTTTCCGCGCATGAGGCCGCGCAGGGTACTCGGTACTCGTGTACTTGTCATCGGCGCGAAAGTTTTAAAACTAAAGAATGCCAGAAATACGACCAAAGATTTTTTTAAAAAACAGAAGGAGCGATTAAACGACCACAGCTGACTATCGAGAGAATATACCCAAATTTGAAAAAGCGACAGTCAGTGGACGGACTAAACTCTAATTCAAGATCAAATTTTTCATTACTGTTATATTCTAGTATTTTATTAATTTATTAAGAATACTGTACTGCACATTACTGAAAACCAACTTCACACTTGTGAAAACTAGCTGTATTGCCTATATAAAATACTACATCTTAAAATATTATTGAGTAGGAATAAGACAATTTTTTATAAAATTGATTTTTTTAAATACTTGCTAACTTTTGTATTTTAATTATTTATTTGCAATCAAATAATGTTATCATTGCCGCAATTAATTTTCCACGTTAAAAAAAACAAACTCACTCGATACTACTTTGTTTAATTTATTTTGTGTCGCATGACGTAAGAAAATTTAGTTTCTTTAAGAATCTGTAAAGTGATCATCGCATATTTTTATATTTTGATTCTCTCCAGTAACGCCCTTCTCGTATGAGATAGATGGCAACTAATAAATAATGTATCGTTTAATTATGGAAGACAACGCATATTGACCCAATGGTGGTACACATAACAAAAAATTTTATTGTATTCAAAATTACTCAAATATAACTTAATTTATTTTTCTTAAAATATGCAATTGCTGTTTTTAATTTTTAAAAAACTGTTTTTATATAGTATTTCATAAAAATAATATCACATATGTTATACTAATTCTATATCACATATTCTTTTCGTAAATTTTGGGATTAGTCAACATAGTACTTTATGTTTAAATGTTTATAATAAGTTATCTTAAAAAGTAAAAGTTAAAGCAAAAGCGAGAATGGAAATTTGACCCCTTAGTCGACCTTGCCTTAAGGGTTTGGATCTATGTTGCAACCTCAAAATTCGATTTCCTTATTTCACTCGATAAATATTATAATTCGATATTTTTTCACTCTGTAGCGATACTTATTTTTCAAATATACTTATGAATTTATGAAGTAAAACGAAGAGATTACATTTTTAAGTTAGAACATTGATCCAACACGATTAAGATCTAAAACTCCGTAAAGCGTTGATAAAGTATCAAAGTCAATTCCTTATTATATAAACTTCTAACGTAATTTCTTACGTTTAAAGAATACTGCAATTTTAAAAATAAATTAACCGCGTTTAAATTTAGGCTAAAGCAAGTCTTTGGTTTAAACGGAGTTCGGACTTAACTTCTACTACATACTTAGAACAACAAAAAAAACAAGATTTTTCAAATTAAAAAAATGAAGAGAAAACTAAGAAAAACTGTAATTAAATCTTAATCTTGGATACAAATTTCACGTCGCCAAATGTTAAAAAAACAGTAAGAGGTTCCGTATAAACTAAATTGTATTCCTAATTCCAAGCATTTTCATTAGAATTTACAGGCAAAAGTTGCTGTTGATTTTCTACGAAAAGAAAGTTCTGCGTTTGAATAGTCGAATCCTGCCTCTAGACCTTATTTCGAATTCAGAAAGAAGAAATTATGGTTAATCACCTCCACCCTGATCTAAGAAGTAGAGTTCAATCCGTCCACTAACTGTGGCCTTTTCAAATTTGGGTCTATTCTGCCGGTAGTCAGCTCTGGTCGTTCAATCGCTTCTTCTGTTTTTTTTTTTTTTAATAATCTGTCGTATTTCTGGCATTCTTTGGTTTTAAAACTTTCGCGCCAATGACAAGTATACGAGTACTGAGTACGCCACGCGGCCGCAAGCGCGGAAATATCTGCGCGCTGACACTTGTTATTTTTTTAGAAAATTATAAAAATTACAATAATTTCGTTATTTTTAATTGTTGAACGATAACAGTGGACTATCAAATACCACCAAATGATTTTTTAGCGATTGGTGTGAACAAAATTTAAAAAAGTAAAATTTTGGGGTGCTGGTAATTTTTTGCAAAGTTCCATATCTTTTTTAATTTCAACTACCAAACGTCATAAGTGGACTACCAAAGTCCAATAATCGACAACCAAACGATTCCGTCAAAAAATTTCAAAAATATTAAAAAATGAGGTTCTAGCGCGAAGTTAGCACCCCAAATTTGAAAATTCGACAACATTTTCAATTTTGACCATCAAACGTCAAAAGTGGGCTACCAAACACCAACAAATGACCACCAAATGATTCCAAATGATAAAACTAGTAAGGTCTCAGTTAACCCTAATTTAATTTCTCCCAAAATTTATTTTCCCCAAAAATTCAAACATAGAAGTACGAGTTCGTGAGTCGGAAGTGCGCAAGTACAAATTCAGTACTAAGTAAATAAATATCAGTAAATAAATATCCAAAAGATCACGCCGCAAATATGTGTCTTGAGTTAAATTAATTCCGATTTTAATAAAAATGTAGGGCTCAACATGTTTTAGTTTCTGTGGTGTGTTCTCTCGAAGACAATATATTTTTAAATAGATCTTTTCAAAAAATATAAGGTTACATAAGTTGAGGCTATGTTAGGGAATTCTCGCCGGAATTGGATATTGTACAACTGAAGCAGTGGGGTCCTACAGAAAACTTACTAATGTACACAATTTAAGGTAATGTTAGAGAATTCCAGCCTGAATCATCTGTATCGCGACAGAAACAGTTAGATCTTTTAGGCAACTCAGAATTTCCTTCAATTTAATGGTATGTTAGAAAATTCTCGATAGAATTAGATATTTTTCAACAGAGAAAACTTATAGATTAGAACCTACAATTGTTCGAATTTATAAGTTTTTCAAAAGCCCTTACTTTTGATGTTTTAAAATATCTCATTCCTACGAGAATTTGCTAACATAACCTACCATTTTTCAAACTGTTATGTTTCAGGAAAGAACTAACTGTTTTTGATGAAAAATATTCAATTCCGGCTGGAATTCCATAAAATTACCTACATTTTTTCAAATTTGTAAATTTCATAAGGACTTTACCGTTTCTCTTTAAGAATTTTCAATTCCAGCCATATTTTCTCTCAGATAAACTAAAAATATTCAAATTTTTAAGTTTTCTAAAAAAAAGCTGTTTCTGTTAAAAAATGATCAATTCCAGCGATATTAATTACCTAGGATAACTTAAATGTTCGAATTTTTAAGTTTTCTAAAATACCTATTTATTTTGAGAAATATCTAATTCCAGGGAGATTTCTCTAAGTTGACCTAAAATATTTCGAATTTTCAAGTTTGATAAAAAGCACAACTGTTTTTGTTGTAAAATATCCATTTCAGACTAGAAATCTCAACTATGACTCAAAACTCCTAAAAATGTAAAATTTTCGGAAGACTTAACTGTTTCTGATAGAAAATTTCCATAACATAACCTCAAATTGTTATAATCTATAAATCTTCTAAAAGAATTAACTGCCTCCATCAAATAATATCCAATCCTACTGAGAATTCTCTAACATTAAATTGTAGGAATTTCTCAATTTTCTTAAATTGTGTGCATTTATAAAATTTCTGTAAGACACAACTGCTTATGTTTCAATATATCCAATCTCGACAAGATTTCGCTAACATGGCCTGAACGTTCTCTGTGAATACCTATTTTAGAAAAATATATTCCCTTCGAGATAAAACAATACAGAAAGTAAAACATTTTGAACTTCACATTTTTATTAAAATTTGAGTTTATTTAATTAAAGTTACATACTTGCGGCAACATCTTTTGAATATGTATTTATTTAGTTTCAGCATTACCGACTTTCCGGGCTTTATACGATGCGAAATTTCAACTCACGAACTCGTACTTCTATGTTTGAATTTTTGGGGAAAATAACTTTTGGTCATCGACTTCATTTCGTTTCACAATACATAAATTGAATTGCGTGCAAAATTGGGGGGAAATGTGTCGCGAACAGTTTTCACTAAAAGTCGGTTGCGTTCATCGCTCCATTGGTATTTTAACAAAGAAAAAATTACCTCGCAATTGATAAAACACCGTTAAGTGCAGAAAATTGAAAAATGTGATTTTTATATGGTTGGAATCGTGAAGAAAAGATGCACCGGATTATTAAAATAATTTTTTCAAATTGTTAATAACTTGTAAAATAATTATAGATAAATTTTAAAAAACACTGTTAACTGCAAAATTTGGCGAGTCGTGATTTGGAAGAGAGCCGTAACTGACCGTTAACTGCAGGCTCAAATCATGGACAGCTGAATACGTCACAGGAAAATTCGAGAAAAAGCCACAACCCTGAAAAAAGGTGTGTAATTCGAGAAAAGCCGTAACTGCATTTATTTTGAGCTGCTAAATTCTTTTGTCGTGAACGGCGTTTTCTCAAATCACGACAGGCCTATTTCTGAGGTCCGTGATTCGAACAGAGCCGTAACTGCCTGTTACGGCGTTTTTTGAATTTTAGCATCCCAATTTAGCATCCCATCT
>NC_046666.1:92487653-92501831 GCF_010883055.1 Belonocnema kinseyi
GTATATTTGAAAAAAAAAACAGAAGAAGCGATTGGACGACCAGAGCTGACTATCGGAAGAATAGACCCAAATTTGAAAAGGACACAGTCAGTGGATGGATTGAACTCTACTTCTTAGATCAGGGTGGAGGTGATTAACCATAATATTATCATATTATCTTAATCATATTTCCAGCGGCCAAACATAAAGGTGGTCACGTATTTTCAAAAACGCGATTTTAGTTTTCAAAAAATGTGAGAATTGTTTTTTTCTAAACCTATTTTTTTATTATTTAAAATTACCCTTAACTGCATTTTAGATAATTATTTACCATTTTCTAACCATTTTTTTTTGCAAAAATAAAAAGTTGATATGCAACTTAATAAAGAACAAAAAAAACTTCAGAAAATTAATTAGAATCCGCGGTACACGTGAATAAAGATTCGAACAGTTTCCGTCGATTTTCTAGGACAGATGGCGCAAAACCAGGACATGTCCCGAAAAACCAGGACATCTGGTAACACTATCATTAGAACGAGTTTAAGCACTTCTTTTTTTTTAGTCCATTCGTATCCGGATACATCATTGCTAAAATGTCTGTTAGTGAAATATATTATAATCCTTTTGGCAGATCTGGCAACAGTAATATTTAAAAAAATTCTAGACCTATTCCTAAAAGTATTCGCGAAAAATTTCTATTTATCACAAAAAACTTTATTTGTGATAGTTGCCGTACGAAATTTTCGCAACGACAAACTTCGTCTTCTGATACATCTAGGGATCATGATTCTCACTTCAAAGAAATTCACGAAGATACATTTTCAGATTAAATTAATAAGGATGTGGACAGTAATATTTTTTCGGAAAGTGACTTTGAATTTTTAAACTAGACGAAGAGAAAGCCTTTTTCTCTTTAAATGCCTCTTTACGAATTCTCGAAGAAGAAAAGATCAATTTTCTTGAGCTAAAAACTAAGAAACAAAAGGAAGACGCCATTTGAAGAGTATGTGAAACGGCACGCTGAAATTTTTTTGATGAAAATTCTGTTCATGAAAATAACGAAATTATAATTTATTTGAAGGGAAATTTTAAAAAGCTGAATTAAGCAAAAGAAGAGAAATTACAATTTTAACCATTTTATCTATCTTCTTCAGATACGAAAGCAGGAATAACTTCGTCAGACCAAAGGGTCAAAGTAAACGAAAAGAAAACTTTTTAAGGTCGCTCTTTTTGGGGAAAAAATTGGATTTTCAAAGTTTGCAGAATTGAAATCGAAAGAGTGCGTTCTGTCTGGAACAAGTGGTAACCACAACGTTTGCGTCTGCATTCCCCATCAGAACTAAAAACTTATGTTTATTGGTGGGAATATAAAACAATTGGCTGAAGCTAATTCTCCACCATTTTCATTCGTCAAATATTGGATAGCCCAGTTGATTTGTAGCCCTGTACAAATAGCGTGTTATTTGAATGAATGTCCGAACTGTCCCGGCGATGAGAACCGTAATCTTCTTTTAGAAAGAGCCTATATCGAAAATTTGGTTGAAGACATCAAAATTAAACAGAGGTTAAACAAGGAGCGATCAGATTTAGAAACTGCTGTGGCCCCAGTAGATGAATTTATTAACAGCGAGAATATGAAACGACGTTTTCCACATGATATTATTGTCATACAACAAAGTTAGTATATCAATAGCGTGAAGTATAATGTATTAGTGGATCAAATTCCTGTTAAATTAGATTTTGGTGAAAACCAAACGATTGATTTACAAGATGCTTCTCAAGGTAAGCATTGGTCAAAAACACAAATGACCGTTTATTCTTTTGGGAGATACTACAGAACACCTGAAGGTGAATTAAAACACGCAAGTCACGCTACAATATCAGATATAAAAGAACCCAATACAATATCTGTGAATCTCTATCAAAGAAACGTAATCTCTTTTTTGCGAGAAAAGTAGGAATTATTGTGAACTTTGTTATATACAATTCAGATAGTTGAGCGGCACAGCACAAGAACTGTAAGAACTTTGCCAACTTAACACTACACGAGCAGTATTTCGGATGTGAATCGGGATGGAATTTCCATGCAAATGCACATGGCAAAGGTCCTTGTAATGGCATTGTTGGCATTTTCAAAAGGACGGTTGCTAAATGATATTTCAAAGACCTTTAGGTCGACTTCTGCAGTAAAGATGAATAAAAAGCAGAAGAAGGACTTTTAAGCGAAAGATTTTTAAATTGTATTACAATTGAAGGTACAGAAAAATACACGCTGCCATTCTCATTGCGAAGGTTGAAGTCATGACAAAGCTTTTTCTTAATTCCGAAGATTTTAATACAGTACCCCTATTTGAAAACATGTGTACTCGTAAAATACGTAAAATGTACAAGGTTCGTCGAACTAAATTGTGCGTTCTTCTATTCCATAATAACGTTTTTGTTTATATGTCGCTCTTACTAATTTAGTTGTTTGAAATTATATTTAAACAATGAAAAGCTGTTGCTAAAAAAGGTGTCCACCTTTACTTGCAAATTAACATTAACATTACGTCGCTTTGTCGTGTAGAACCATACTTTTCATTTATTTTCTCATTAACCACTGGTGGTCCCCGGATCAAACATTAAGAACTTGTGGAGCTTACGTATGGGCACCAGTGGCCATCAAATTTCCAGTGGCCAAACATACAGGTGGTCACGTATTTTCAAAAACGCGATTTTAGTTTTCAAAAGAATGTGAAAATTGTTTTTTTTTCTAAACCTATTTTTTATTATTTAAAATTACATGTAAAGACGAACAATTTCAGATTTTCAACAAGTCAAATCGGTAAATTAGAACCGCAAATATGAAATATTCCGTCAGAAAATTACAAACATTTTCGAACTCCAATATCTCCACCATTTTTTCGAATTTTCAAAAATCAATTTATGAACTTTTTCTTCACTAATATACAACTATTTACGCCGAGTTACAGCCAAATCCCATTCCATGAAGAAAATTGTTGTTATCACTTGACATGGACTCCGCCACGTGATGAAAATGTGTTCCTTAAAGCCGATGGAGCTTTAACAAAAGAGAATTTAGAATCACCAAATTACAGTTCATAACCCTAACCTTTAATTTTAAACGGTCTGTGCACAAAACGCGAGAATCGGCAGTCGCGCACCCTAGGGTCGCTCACACTCCTACTTGCGGCGCGGCCTCAATTCTCGGAAGAACTACATCAGGGGATCCTATCTCTAGAGTTCATTGCAATTTGATTTTTCCCTTTTCAATCAATAACTTTTAACCCTAGGTAGAAATTTCTTTCGGAAGCTATCCAGTCACTGGCAGAAATTTTACTTGGAATCAAAGCTTTTAATGTATCCCCTAAGGGTTTACATTTTTCTAGTACCTTCATAGTTTCACCCCTTTGAAAAATTCAACAAAAATAGATTATAAAAGATATTATAAGGATTGTTTATATAAAATATGAATGTGGTCACTTTAGAAGATAACCTCAAATTTTTTTACCTGCATTTTATTCAAAATTTTTTTAAAAACTTTTTAATAGCCTTATTAGTGTCTACAACATATATTTTGTTAATTAAAATCGGTCAAATCGTACTCAAGAGAAACAACTTTTTTATTTTTATTTTCCCCTCCATAACTCTCACAAAAATAAATTTTCAGGATTATCATTGGGAGAAATTTTACTTCACATAAATCCGAACCTGTGGCGGGCATTTCAAGTTAATACGTACGGGGATAGATTTTACATGTTTACCCGACTAGGCCCAAAAAAACGGACTATGTGTGCAATATTTCATACATAGTTGTCAAAAAAGCCGCTTTTTAATAATAAATATGACAATTTAGTGTAAATTCATTTGTTTTTAACACTATAACTTAAAATCGGTTCGTTGTATGCAAAATTTGAATTTTAAAATTATTGCAAAATGAAGTAATAGGCAAATATACACTGTTAATGAAAAAGTAAGCAAAGTTAATAATAAAAATATGAATTAAAATTCACCTGCATCCGAAAGTACATTGTAAAAATGTAACTATTCCTGTGACTAGAATCATCGTGGAGATTATATGACTCTTAGCAGGATCATCTTCCGCCATACACAGTGCTGGTGTAAGAATGAATGGAATTGAAACTATAGCTCCTATCATGGTTAGATAATGCTGAAATAAATACCACACGCTGCTTGTTTCACTTTACGTTTTAACATTGTCACTTTTTTGTACCTTAATCTACTTTTTTCACAATCTAAAAATTAGATAACGCTGTAATTGGTAACTTTCTATGCTGTGAAAAATTTTTGCACATTCTTTTTGAAATAAGGGAAAAATAAAATCAACTTTTTTCCATGCCTTTATCAAGAGTGTGCAATCAGGCAATGTATGCAAGTTCCAAAGTATTACGTTGATGTATATTATAGTAAAAATATTACCTGCAATGCCATAAATATACATAAATACCATGGTGGAACGTCATCTATTCCATAAGTAATATCAGGATTTCTGTTTTTCGTCTCAGCTTTATCTTTTGCAAGTATATTATCTGAATCGATCACGTTCTGCAATCAAATATTGACATTGATTATTTTTAAACAAAAGTACATTTGGATGCTCATCTAGAAATCCATGTGTAAATACATGACCGGTACAGTACTGGCTCGGTAAAGATTACCGAAGGTCCAGTAAAGCGCTTCCTTACAACGGAGCATATTCCTGTGTTAAATTTTACATAACTTAGTTCGGTAAACGGAGGGCATTGCGGCATTTTATTAAAATTTCACTTTAAGTCATGTAAAATAAAATAGGCTAATATTTCATATGAAAATTTCAATTAATAATATATTTTCATTATAATTTAATTCTCTATTCAGTAAGAAATAATACAAATAGATAATAAAGCTTTCGTCCAGTACCGAAACTCAGTACCACGTCAAGCGTTGGTAATTTACGGGTTTAGTATTGGCGAGATACTGATTTGGTATACTGCTTAAGTACCGACTAAAATGCTCTCTTGTATGTCGGCACAGTAGCGGTTTGGTACTGGCGCAGTACCGAAATATGAACTATGGTTAAATCCAGCTTTCGGTACTTATGCCGTGCGTTGGATAGGTACAGGTTCAGTACTGGCAGAGTACAAACATCAATTGCCGGTTATCTACCAGCCACACCATTATGCCACCGGCGTTGGCTCGATACAGGCTCAGCACTGGCAGAGTACAAACTTCGATTGCCGTTTATCAACCGCCAACAGCATTATGCCATGTGTTGGCTCGGAATAGATTCGATACTGGCAAAGTAAAATTTCGATAATCGGTTATCTAACGGCTACAGTATTAGGTCGTGCCTTGACACGGTACATACTTAATACTAGCAGAGTACAAACTTTAACCACTGGCTATCTACCGGCCTCATTATTCCGTGCGTTGGCTCGCTACAAGCTCAACACTGGCAAAACACAAAAGTCAATTGGCGGTTATCTGTCGGCAAGATCATTATGCCGTGTGTTGGCTCGATACAAGCTGAGTACTGGCAGAAATGTTTCTGCAATAATTCTGATATATAAGGACTTCATTGAGCAGGGTTCTCTGTGGGACTTGAAACGTGAAGTTAGCGGTTAATTGAAACAATCGATTGTGTGATACGTGAATCCGCAGAATTCATAGCAGAATTCTATTTAGACTGGAAGCTGCAGTACGTGTCGTCCGGCGCTTCACTCGTTCAAAAGAAGCAGAATTATATTATGCTTCTCTTTTAATGAATACTGAGATAGTGTTTCCATAAGGTAAGTAAAAAGCCTTTACTACACAATAAATAAATTGTGGAATAAATTCTTCATTTCAACCATTATATTGCGCTTCTCACCAAAGTATTATAATTATTTTGACATAGGGTTAAATGTATTTTCTTTAAAAAAATTTGAGAGTGAGACAATATTCAGATTACTGTTCATCCATTAGTGGCTAATATTAATTAAATATATTGATTCAACCTCAATATATTCAGATTGAAATATAAAATTAATATTCAAATCTATTTTTGATAATATTTTAATATTTCCCGATGTTTTAAATCAAAATTTCAGCAAAAAAGTTCATCCTAACCAAATACACGAGCAATACAATTTTATCCCGGGTTTGGTTTCGACACTGGCTTTAATGGAAATTTACCGAAACGGAAACATTGGCGCCATATAGTTTCAAACAAAAATATGAATTAGGAACTTAATCGATTTATACATTTATTATCTCTTCAAACTTGAACATATATTCTCTCCCTCTAAAATTTATGCATATATACATGCATAAAAAGCTTACTCTGTGTGCCTACGTATGGTTAATGCTATATTAACCACCATACTGATCTGATACTAGTTCGTAAGACCTTAAATATGTTTATACGCAACCAAAAGTGAAATACTGAAAAAAATTTTTAACCAGTCTGAACTTAAATGATGAATTCTCAAATCAACAAGTGAATTTTTTACAAATTTGTTTAACTTTTAACCTAGAAATTGAATTTTTGACAAAAAGGATGAATTTGTAACAAAAAATACAATACAGATGATACTCAAATAAAAAATTAATTATTAATTAATTCATCTCGTTTGGATAAAAACTCAATTATTTGGTTGAAAACTTAATTATTTTGTTCAAAATGAAACTATTTTGTAACAAAGTCCTCTTTTCTATCTAAGGTTTAACTGAAAGTTTAACTCTTTGATTAAAAACTCATATTTTTCGCTTAAAAAATTCAACCTTTTGCAGATAATTTGTCTTTTTGACTTTAAAATTAAATAATATTGTTAAAAATTCATGTATTTTGTTTAAAATTGGTCTTTTTTTGTAGATCATTAAATTTCTTGGTCGAAAATTCAACAATTTTGTTGAAAATTCGTTTTTTTTTCTTGTTCAATCCAATTTTTTATCCCAGTTCTTATCTGGAAATTGAACTATTCCATTTTTGGTTGAAATTTCATCCTGCACATTGTAGATAAGAATTCCTGAAAATAGAATCAAGAATCTAACGACCAAATTTGGACAATCACCACAAAATGTTCCCACTGCAATCTGAAACGAAAAAAAGAAACATCCTTCCCCCCTCTCCTCCCCTAAAAAAGAAGAAAAGAAATAGAGAAAAAATTATTCGTTTTCAATTTGGACAAAAAATAAAAAGGAGGAAAGAAAAATGAGAAGGCAACCAACCAAATCCCCTTCCTTCTCTTTTTTATTTCTTTCGTCCTTCTTATCCCTACCATTATCAAATCACAATAAGAAACATCTGTCAAAAATAATCACCAAAGTTTCGGCACTCATACAGCACCTTTATCAAGGGAAAAAAAAAGAAAATTATTTTGCAGTTTTTTTAATGTTAGGAAAAAAAATATAATTAACAAAATATATCAATTTTCAACCTAAAGGATCACTTTTTAACAAAATAAATGAATTATCTATCAAATAATTGGTGTTTTAACTAATACAATGTACAGGTTAAAGTTTCAACCAAAAATGGAATAGTTTAATTTTCACAAAATTATCAAAATCTCATTTGGATAAAAACTCAATTATTTGGTTGAAAAATTAATTATTATGTTGAAAATGTAACTATTTTGTAAAAAAGTAGTCTTCTATCAAAAGTTCAACTACTTTGTTAAAATTTATTTATTATTTATTTGAAGGTTCATATCTTTCGTTGAAAATTTAACTATTCTGATGAAAATATGTGTTACGTGTTTTTGAAAATACATTTTTGAAACTGAAAATTAATCTATAACATTCTAAGTTAAAAAAATTATGTATTTTGTTAAAAAATCGTCTGTCTTTGTAGAAATTAAATTGTTTTATAAAAAATTTATACTTTTTGGTTGAAAATTAAATATTTCATTAGAAATGTCAACTGTAAATAGTTTTTGGTTGCAAAGTCGTTTTGTTGTAAATGCAACTATACTGTTAAAAATTAGAATCATAATTTTTGGGTGGAAAATTCGATTATTCACTTAAAGTTGACCTACTTAGTAAAAGAATTAATTTTTTCATATTAAGGATTCATAATTATTGTTACAAATTCAACTATTTGCCTTCAAAATAACTATTTTGTTAAAAATTGTTCCAGGATTTAGATTGAGCTAAAGATTGAGTCCCTGTCATGCCTCACTCAACCTTCCGACTCTTAGAGATTAAAGCTGGTTGAGAGAAATTAAAAATGATTAAAACATTACGGGATTTAATTTCAACATTTTGCATTAGGTGCACTGCATGACGACGAGACAAGTAAAAAAAGATAGAAGAAAATCGATTAATCCATTCAATTTCTATTGAGAGTTATCGTAATTTCTCTTCTCTTCTCAGATTCTACGCTAAAAATATTGAAGAAAGATATTGCGTCTGCTTGAATCGGAAAAGTGTGAAACTACATGTTATTTCACCTTCAAGATTACACTTGAAGGTTATGCTTTTAGTAGTATTTTCTTCAGCAATTCCTTTTTCAGAATTTTCAACCGAAAATTATGCAATCATAGACATTCATCATTTTTCGATCTTTTTTTCTTGAATTTTTGTTTCAAATACAATTGCTTGCTTTACAATGAATACGCTGTTACTCAGGATCAATGCGCTATTTTGTTTCAAACAACATAGTTACGTTTTTTAACCAAAGAGATTAATTATTATCAACTAAACGGATGAAGCTTAAAACATGAATTTTCAACAAAACAGTCCCGCGTTCAACCAAAAATATGATGTTAACCAAAACGATTTTTTTTTCATTTTTCCCCCCTTCATTTTTCAACATAATTTTCATAAAGCCTAATACATTTTTCATGACGGTGCTCTAATGCAGCGATGCCATTTTTACAGACCGATTCGTCAAGTCCCTCAAAATACTCATTTACAGAATTGTTGACTTCCTCGTTGCTCTAAAATTGTTTACCTCCTAGCCCAAATATACATGTAAAATATTACTCAGTCTATCATCATTTTATGAATTTTCCGATCATTTCGGGAGTTCAGCGGGGCCTTCTGAACGTGGTTCGTCAGAAGTGCCCATGCGACCTTTCCTTCATTCAGAAACCTACTTTTTAACCGTCGAATATAATGGAGAAAAGTCTTTCAACGTGGAATCAACGTCTTTTTTAATTTGAAGTGGTGTTAGGCATTTTAAATAGAAGCGTTTAATGATCGGACGCTTCTCTGTTTTTTTTTTCATTTTTGCACAAAGAATCGAGGTGTATTGTTCAGAAGGCTCTCAAATGTATACTAATAGAGCAATCGACTCAAAAATTGATATACAAGCTAGTGAGATATAGTACTATAGAATACAAGATAAAAAAAGTAGAGCTTGACCCTACGGTGTGATACGGCGGCTACGTATATGTTACACAACTAATGGGTAAGAGAAGAACATCAAAGAGAAACCATAGCTGCTGTATCAGAAGTTACAAAATAAAACACTCGCATTTAAAACATAATGATGTGTACCTTATTTGGTCAAAAAGAGGAGATTGCACGTCCAAGTTAGGAATTCAGATTACATAGATCATTGCTCGATCTTATATTGTTTCGCACATGCAAACGATGGTTGGGCCGGAAGGAGCCTAAAGTCGAGTGAAGCTCGATTCGACAGGCGATGCGGTAGCGATGAGTAGGGATACCGGGACAATGAGCGGGAAGCGCTAAGAGTAGCGGGAACTTGGAGTAGGGAGATGGAAGAAAAAATCTCGCTTGTACGCTAGGCAGTACTGTGTGACTGGAAACGTGGAACCCAACTATACTCACAGGTGCTACCAGTGATCCCAGATCTGAAACGAGATGTGGTCCAATACTATGACAGGGCTATGTCCGTGTGAATATAGTAGGAGACTTTGTAAAAGACTCAGTTGCGCGCGCAACCCATTTCTCCTCTTCTGAATTTGAAAACTCGAAGGTGCACGATTGCCGGTCGGAACACTTCGGCAGTTCTCTATATCTCTATCTGCTTTGAAATAAATTCAGGAGATTGAGATTTTAATATTTCCAGATTTTGATGCTGGCGTTTCACATGATTTGAATAGATCGCGCGCCTCTTGATATGCGTATATTTTGAGGTTATGTTATTTCATGTATAAAATATAAATTATAAAAATATTAATACTATTATATATATATAAATATATGCGTATATTAATAATGATAATATTATAATTATTTTATATTATAATAGTCTTATTTATATCTTGATTCGCATTTAAAAGAAATTAAAGAAATTGGAGATTTTGGAATTCATCTCGTTTGGATAAAAACTCAATTATTTGATTGAAAAACTAATTATTTTGTTGAAAATGTAACTATTTTGTGAAAAAAGTCATATTTTCTATCAAAAGTTCAACTACTTTTTAAAATATTTATTTTTTTTTTATTTGAAGGTTCATCTCTTTCGTTAAAAATACATTTTTGAAACTGACAATCAATATCATTTTTGGTTAAGATATCATGTGTTTTGTTAAAAGGTCGTCTTTCTTTGTAGAAATTAAATTGTTTTATGGAAAATTTATACTTTTGTATTAAAAATTAAATTTTTCGATTGAATTATCAACTATAAATATGTTTTGGCTGTAAAGTCGTTCTGTTGTAAATGCAACTATATTGTTAAAAATTAAAATCATAATTTTTGGGAGGAAATACTCTTTTTGTTTTTAAAATTAAACAATTTCGTTGAAAGTTCAGGTATTTTGTTGGAAATTGACCTTGTTTAGTAGAACTTTAATTCACTAAGAGTTGAACTACTTTGTAAAAAAATACGTTTTTTTAACAAGGTTTTTTAATTATGTTTGAAAATTTAACTATTTGGTTGAAATTTTAACTCTTTCATTGAAAACTCATATTTTTTGCTTTAAAAATTCAACTTTTTATAGATAATTCGTCTTTTTTACTTTAAAATTAAATAATTTATTTAAAAATTCATGTATTTTGTTTAAGATTTGTCTTTTTTTGTAGATCATCAATTTTCTTGGTTGAAAATTTATCTGAATGGTTGAAAATTTAACAACTTTGTTTAAAATCAATTTTTTCTGTTAAAAATTATTTATCTTTATCTGAAAATGTAACTATTATATGATTGATTAAAAATTAATCGTATATATTGGTTAAGTTGGAAAATCGTTTTTTTTAATAGAACATTAATCTTCTTGGTCAAAAATTGAACTTTTCCCTTGAAAATTTAACAATTTTGTTGAAAATTCGTTTTTTTTTTCTTGTTCAATTTTTTAGCACAGTTTTTATCTGGAAATTGTACTATTCCATTTTTGATTGAAACTTTATCCTGTACATTTTATTATTAAAAACACCAATTATATGATAGAAAATTAATTTATTTTGCTGAAAAGTAAACTTTTGGGTTGAAAATTGATTTATTTCACTCAAAATTAATTTTTCAAACTAAAAAATCATTTTCAATTTTCTTAGCAATCACAACAATTTTTGTTATTCTTTTTAAATATTTTACAATTCTCAAAAACTTTTTTTTCTAAATCTGCAAAAATCAACATCGTGTTTCAAATTATTTCAAATAATTTTAAGTTAATTTTGAATATTATTCTAAATTAAAATTGTAGCGTTCAAACTTAAAATTTAGCTAATTACAATTTTAACAATTCAAGGCTTTCTATTTCGAACCACTCTGTTCAAATTTGTATAGTTTTTAATAGTTGTTTATAATGGCTTGTCCCAGATCTGAATTTTTTTTCAAAAAGTCTCTTATCCAATTCAGAAATACATATAATTGCTTTGAAAAATTTCCTGTTCCAATTCAAAATTCAGGATGGAATTGTAAAATTCCAAATTTTAAATCTGAAAATGATTTTTTTGAGGTGGACATCTTTTGAAATTTAAACTTTTAAAACTGAAGCTTGACAAATTTTTAATTCAGAAATATTTCATTAAAATGCTCAATAATTCATGCGTATAAAACACAAACATTTAACACCTTTTAATTTTACAATTTTTTAAATTAAATTATTTTAAAATACGAAATTACCATTTTTTAATTTTTATGACTTTAACATTTTAGAGATTTCTGGTTAAAAAATACAAATTACGCTATTACTTTTAAGGTTCAAAATGATAATAATTCAAAACAATTTCAGTTCGTAACATTAAAAATTGAACGATTAAATTCATTTTTTAACTAAAAACTTTTTAAAATAAAAGTTACATCATTTTTATTTTATGTTATTCCAGATTAATATTTTTGCATTGTTATTTAGAGATAAAAATTTTAGATTGCCAATTAAAAATGTTAGAAATTAACTTACTATCAAAATAATTGAATTTTCAACTAAAAAAAAGAGAATAACAAATTTCCAACAAAATAATTACATTTTCAACTAAAATGATAAATCTTCAACAGAAAAAGTTTTAATTTTTAATTAAAAACTGTTGAACTCATTCAAAAAGATATTAATTTTACACAAGAATTAACTTTTCAGTCCATAAGGATTTTGTTTTTAAATTGTTGAATTTCAAAGCCAAAAAGATGAATATATTAATCATTTTGATCAATAAAAATGGATTAATTACAATTCTTTTTTAAATGAAAACTTTTTAAATTATAAATTGAATTCGTTTATTTTAATTCGCTTTATATTATTAATGTTTACATTTTTATTTATAAATCCAAACTCAAAAGTCTTATTTACGAATTGACAATTTTTAAAATCTAACGGTGTAACAAAACAGTTTCATTTTCAACTAAAAAAAAAAAACGAAGTTTCAACCAAATCCTTAAATTTTTAACAAAGGAGATGAATTTTCATTTAAAATTATGAATCTTCATAAAAAAAAGGCTTACATTTTTTATTAAAAACTGTTGAACTCATCCAAACAGAAAAAATTGTTCACAAAACAGTTGAGTTTTCAGTTTTTTGAATTTTAGGAAAAAAATCGAATTAACACAATAAATCAATTTTCAACCCAAAAGTTTACTTTTCAACAAAATCAATTAATTTTCTATCCAATAATTGGTGTTTTAACTAATAAAATGTACAGGGAAAAGGTCAATTTTTGACCAAGATGATTAATGTTCTATAAAAAAAAAAAAAATTTTCCAACTTAACCATTATATACGATTAATTTTTAATCAACCATATAATAGTTACATTTTCAGATAAAGATAAATAATTTTTAACGGAAAAAATTAATTTTAAACAAAGTTGTTAAATTTTCAACCAATCAGATGAATTTTCGACCGAAAAAATTGATGATCTACAAAAAAAGACAAATCTTAAACAAAATACATGAATTTTTAAAGAAATTATTTAATTTTAAAGTAAAAAAGACGGTCTATCTACATAAAGTTGAATTTTTTAAGCAAAAAATATGAGTTTTCAATGACAGAGTTAAACTTTCAACCAAATAGTTAAATTTTCAATCATAATTAAAAAACCTTGTTAAAGAAACGTATTTCTTTTACAAAGTAGTTCAACTCTTCGTGAAATAATCGACTTTCAAACCCAAGAAGATGTACAGTTGATATTTTAACCAAACAATTGCATTTTTGACAAAAAATGATACATTTTCAACCAAAAAGATGAAATATCTACTAAACAAGGTCAATTTCCGATAAAATACATGAACTTTCAATGAAATTGTTTAATTTTAAAAACAAAAAGAGTATTTCCACCCAAAAATTATGATTTTAATTTTTAACAATATAGTTGCACTTACAACAGAACGACTTTACAACCAAAACATATTTATAGTTGATAATAATTCAACCGAAAAATGTAATTTTTAATACAAAAGTATAAATTTTCCATAAAACAATTTAATTTCTACAAAGAAAGACGACCTTTTAACAAAACACATGATATCTTAACCAAAAATGGTATTGATTGTCAGTTTCAAAAATGTATTTTTAACGAAAGAGATGAACCTTCAAATAAAAAAAAATAAAATTTTTAAAAAAGTAGTTGAACTTTTGATAGAAAAGAGGACTTTTTTCACAAAATAGTTACATTTTCAACAAAATAATTAACTTTTCGATCAAATAATTGAGTTTTTATTCAAACGAGATGAATTCCAAAATCTCAAATTTCTTTAATTTCTTTCAAATGCGAATCCAGATATAAATAAGACTATTATAATATAACATAATTATAATATTATCATTATTAATATACGTATATATTTATATATATAATAGTATTAATATTTATATAATTT
>NC_046666.1:92501931-92506048 GCF_010883055.1 Belonocnema kinseyi
TTTGATTTATTTTGATTATTTATATATTATTTTTAATATTTTATTATTTATTTTATTTCATCATCATATTATTATTATTTATTTATTATAATTTATTTATTTAATAAATTGAAATACAATATTTGAATTTTAAATTATATATTTTCCGTTAAAAATTATTTATCTTTATCTGAAAATGTAACTATTATATGGTTGATTAAAAATTAATAAAATATATAAAATAAAATAAATTGAAATAAATATATATATATATATATAGAATCGCCGAAGTGCTCCGACCGGCAATTGTGCACTTTCGAGTTTTCAAATTCAGAAGAGGAGAAATGGGTTGCACGCGCAACTCAGTCATTTACAGCGTCTCCTACTATATTCACACGGACATAGCCCTGTCATAGCATTGGACCACATCTCGTTTCAGATCTGGGATCACTGGGTGGTACATGCCGCTTGCATTGTAGTGCAATTTTGAGCAATATTCGGAGTGTACAGAATATCCCTACAAAATTAATGACACGCCTTCTTTCTAAAGCGCGCCAAAGTTTGAAAATTGTACTTCCGTAATGGACTGTTCATCCACCAACGTTGACCTCTCCTCTCAGACCGCTTGAAGAGGTTAGAACCTCAACTCCTCTATGATGATACCCTAATACTTGAGTGTAGCTAAACTCGTTAAAATTCCATTTTTAATTTAAAAGGAAAACAAATAAAAATCACAAAGTTCAATTTAATTTAGAATTTAATTATCAAATCAAATTCAAAATAGTCAGATCCTTCTTTTCAAAAATAATTGAAAATTACAATTTTACAAAAGAAAAGACAAAACCGACCGGTTGCAACCGAAGGAAGGATCTTTCTGATTTTTCTGACTGACTTTAGGGATCGATGGATCCAACTCAGCAGCCCATGGTCCCTTTCTCTCTATACATTTCTTATACTTCATTCATCTTACGAGGAAAGTAGCCAATGAGCTTTCTTAAGATCCCACTTTTAATCTCCAAAAACCCGCCCACGCAATAATTATTGGCCCTCCCTTGACACGTTTTAACATCCATGATGGCCGCGACTACGGTTGCGGCAACGAAAACGGATAAGAAAAATCAGTATGAAGCACGTACAGGAATTTAACATTTATAAATCTAACAAGTCCAAATCCGCCGATAAGGCGCCTCCAAATAGGTTATTTTGACTCAACGATCCACAACTCGAATATCTCTACATAAGGAAACATAATTCTTAAATCAACGACCCATGAAAATAAAATCTCAAACTAATTTTAATTCTTAAACTCAAAGTTTTAATCAGTAATTCGCAAAACTAAAACCCATGAAGATAGTTTAACTTGCGGAAACTCTCACTGGTCAGTTCCTGTTCAGATTTCTTTCACAACTTACAATATCTTAAATATAATTATTATTTTAAACAAGCAAAATTCCAAAATGATTTGATCAGTCCTTCTTGGATTACATAATTTTGCTGTCAACAAAGAAATTTCTATATGCAGTTCCTCAGTATTATTTACACCCTTTTATCTTGTTCCTGTTAGGACAAGTCGGCCCGCCACTTGCGATTGCCAAAGTCCTACATCCTAACGCTTGATTTTAATTAATATTAAACTTAAATTTTATTAAATTTGAAGATTTATAATTTTGCCGCTTAAATATCGTAATTTTCAGTCGGTAAAACAGCTATCTGTTACAAATTAGACCTGCTGGCGTCATCTCTCAGTTAGACACAACACTACACTTATAGTGTAAGTTTCTAAACTAAACAAAAAAAAATTGATTTCCAACAAAAAATGGAATAGTTAATTTATTGAAGATTAATTTTCATTAAAAAAAATAGGAATGTGCAACAAAATATATACTTTTCTAACAAAATTGTGAAAACTTTGAAGCCAAAGGGGCGAATTTTCTTCAAAACGGTTGAACTTTCAGCCTGCAATGATAACATTCAACCTAATAGTTGAATTTGTAAATAAAATGATGAATGTCTTCCACCAAAAAGAATTTCTTAACCAAGAAGATCCATTTACTGCCAAAAAAGACCAACTTTCAACAAAACTCAATCTTAAATTAATTAAAAGAATGATTAAACTAAATAATTGAATTTTCAAATTATTAAAGGAAATACATGCATTTTCAACAGTAAACGATACATTTCTAAACAAAAATAGAATATTTACATTTTATATTAAATAAATAAATGTTCAACAACAAAAGAAGCAAATTTTCAAGAAAAAAATTAAGTTTTTCACCAAAGAAATGCATTTTTTACCAAATAGTTGAAGTTTCAACACAAAGACGATACATTTTCATAGAAAACAACATTCAATGCTTGTAAATCAACTTTCAATACTTGTAAATCAAGAGCGGAATGCACCTACTCTGATTTTAGCGAAATTGTTTAATACAAGCTTTCAAAATTTAAAGTTTTCATCTACAATTTTTCTAATTCAGAGATAAAATAATTCCGTTGGGGAGGAGTTGAAATTGAAAACATAATTGAATATTTTAAATGAAAAGTTTCTAAAAATCTCCGAATATAAATTCGGATTAAAGCAGAAAAATTATGATTTACTATAAACATTGATTAGACACGATTGTCTCAAATTAAAAAATAAATTCACCTTCATTTTCGTCGTTCATAAATTTTTTTATATGGTATACAATACACACTTTAAAAATCAAATTATTGTACAGAAACGTTCAAAATACAAAGTATGTATGTTTAAATGTAACATTTTGTATTTGAACAATTTTGCAATAATTGCGACCTAGCAAGATCAGTTAAAGAAAAATTGCTATTGAAAAATGGAATAATTTCTTCATTTTTTAATAGTTTCAATTGTAGAATTCTAAAGTTTTACGGTAAATGTAAAATTATAAATGATTCCCTATTTATAAGTTTAAAATTGACAATCAACATTATAATTGTGGAATTTCACATAGCAGAATTGACATTTTAAATATCGTTCATTTCTGAACGATCGAGTGTACTGTAAGTAATATAAATTTTTAAAGTTTAAGTACAAACAATTTTTAATGGCACAATACTTCGCGATTGAGATTGATACTTTGCAATTGAGATTTTTTTCATATTTATTGGTGAGAATAAATGTGACTTTATTTCGATTTTCCAAAAATGTGTGTAATAAGTATTAATGTTACATTACAACTTTTTAAATTGAATAAAAATTTACATTTCTATAATTTCAGATGCTTTTATTTTGAAATATTAAATTTCAAATTGTCAAACTTGAATCCTTTTACATTTAAATTCATAAAAAAGTTTAATTTCACTTTTAAATAATTAAAGTTTTAATTCTTTTAATTGGAAATAAAACCATTTTCATCCCTCTAAATTTTAAATAATATATTTTTGAAAACTCTAATCTGGCAATATTCCATTGTCAAGTATTGTATTAACTCTATTTTCTTATTACTTTTTCACGACTCCTTCATCACTAAATAATAATAGATAACATAGTCGCAGTATAAGTTCTTTCAATACATATTAATTATAGAAATTATAAATATATCACCATGCACCTCTGTCCTTTTGCCACGATATTTTCTCACGGTGTAATAATAGTATATCATTTGTCCTACTTACGAACAAATAATAAGGATAAGATCTCCATACATACGATTTGGCAGGAGCAACGGCACCGTAAGTGCTAGGCCTGTAAGTGGTAACAGCGCTTTAATTAGCGCACGAGCGCAACGTGTCCTCTTGTCTTGCACGTAGAAATGGCAAGACTTACAGCTTGTCTACTCGAATATTGGAACATGACTTTCAAAAAGTCGTCAGAAAGTCCTTGTCGCATCTCACACAAGAACATTAAAAGGTCATTCTTGCTGATGTACATGAACCTATCTTGTCTGGGTATTCTGCCGCTGCAACCATATAATTCCCGAAACTGTTCTTTTGTCACAGGAGAAAAGGATTCGAATTCGTCATCAGTGAAACTATTTTTATCCTCGAACCTCGTCTCATCTGTCGCAACATCACGAAGCTCTTATAAAAATTCTTGTAATTGCTGTTCTGGGATAACGCAAGGTCTGTTGATAGAACGCAAGCCAGGAAACAAAATTCTTTGCAATGAAGCCATTATCGT
>NC_046666.1:92506148-92508637 GCF_010883055.1 Belonocnema kinseyi
AAGGAAAAGGCCCACTCTACGTTCCAGTCAAGGCCTGTATATCAATTCCGGCATCGATAATCCTACAGAATGCTAAATCGCCTTTCTGTGCTAAGATTAATTCGATTAGCCACCTCTCATCCTTACATTTAAGAATATAGAATATGTTTCAAATGTAATTAGTCTATTCTTAATGAAATAGTAACTAGTGAACATGATCTTACTTGAAACCTAATGTATTAATGCAAACTGGTAGTGGAGCTTGTATGCTACATTGTCCCAACCGCACTTGATGCTGGCCTTATTTCAGAACTATTGCTTGCTTCAAACTTTCAGTGTTGCAGTTAATTCAAAGTATCGAGCAGTTAGAGGTCGACCGTTTTGAGAAGTGCGCGATATACCACCTTGATCGAAAAGTTCCCGGAATCATGAACGTGTGACGCCCCCTGCTGTCCGATTCACATTTTTCTCGTTTCTGTAGGTTGTCACACCTTTTAAAATATTCCCTGCGAATTGCAGCTTTCTAGCTTGACATTTTTAAATGTAACGCATTTTGAGTGCATCTGTTTTTTTGCGAATTTCGATTTTTGCAATGCACCATCACAATGCACCGTTGCACAATGCCATCATCATCCGTGAGTTTCTCACCAAAAACTCAACTAATACAATTCTGCAGCCATCAAATTCGCCAGATTTAACTCCCTGTGACTTTTTTTTGTTCGATCGACTGAAAAAACCACTAAGCGGAACGCGTTTTAGCAGCCGATCGGAGATAATACAAAAATCGAAAACGGCACTGATGGACATACCGAAAATTGAGTATCAAAAATTTTTTGAGAGCTGGATCAAGCGCTGGCATAAGTGCGTGGCAGTCGATGGAAATTACTTTGAATGGGACCGCATCAATGTTCAAGAATAAACTTATATTTTTAATTTTAAAAATAAATTCCGGAAACTTTTTGATCAAGGTAGTATATCATTGGCACAATCGCACTTGATACTGACCTGTTTTTACTGTTTTTACCACTGACGCTACCCTAAAACTGCGAGTGTTGCAGTTAATTCAAAATATTGAGCGCTTAGCATTTGAAAGTGGCTTTTAGTGGACGATATATAACACAATAGCACTTGATACTAATTTTATTTTAGCGCAACTACTCCCTCAAACTATGTATATTGCAGTTAGTTAAAAATATTTTCTGCTTAGAGTTTGATCGTTGTAGGAAGTGGGCGATATACATGAGTGTCACAATAGCACTTAAGACTGACCTCCTTTTAGGACTGTTGTTGCCCTCGAACTCTGAATTTTTCAAATAATTAAAAATATTGAGCGCTTAGCGTTCAAGCATTGCTGGAAGTTAACGATATACATGATTGGCACAATAGCATCTGATACTTACCTTATTTAAGAATCATTGCTGCCCTCAAACTGTGAATGCTGCAAATAATTGAAAATATTGAGCGCTTCGCGTTCGCACGTTGCGAGAAGCAATGCTATGCAGATGTATCATATGCACTGATTTTGAGCGAATAGCGCCGTATATCGCTGAAACTTTCCATTCAAACAAAAAATTTTAAGGATATTTCATTGGCCCCTTTTAACCTGCAATATTACCAAGTTTCAGCCAAATCCACCGAAAGACATTTTTCCATCTATAATGTGCGGGGTTCTTTGTTAGGCAATTACGCACTTCTCTGCGGTTTCGGTTTAGTTAGCTCTATCAGAAAGTAACTGGATAATACCTATTCAAAACGGTATTTCGGTCGAAAATCCGTTTTCAAAGGAACTATCGGATAACTTTAAACTTCCCTCGCTGAGACTGCCAACTTTCAGTGGATCGTATGATGCGTGGTTAGGTATCCATGATGTTTTTTCCACAATGATCGACAAGAATCCAAATATATCGCCTATTCTAAAATGTAGATATTGCTAGACTGCTTAAAGGGCGAAGCCGCGGAAGTTATTGCGTCGGTACCATTGTCCGCGTAAAAAAACTCCGTCGCGTGGGAAATCGTAAAACAAAACTTACAATAATCGTAAATTTATACGTCATATGCATATTTAAGATTTATTGAATATTCCTTCTATGCCTAAAGACTTTTTCCATTGGAGCTCTTCCAAATATTTTACACAAGCATGACACAAGCAAACATTCTCGACGAATCAGTAGATCAATGGGGCAGTCCTCTTATTGTTTTAGTACAAAATAAAATAAACCTCGACACCTTAGAAAAATGGAAATAAAGTTCTTGTGAATCAGAGCTCCTTACCTTTCAAGAACTTATTGCCTTTTTGCAGCGTGTTGCGCAATTAGATGACATAAAATCGCCTCAATCGCGTTTTAAACCAGTTAACTCAAGTGAGAACATTCCGCTTCTGACTCATGATTAAATAACACAGCCACACAAAAAAAAGTGTGCGGATCTGGTAACAAAACACACGTATTCCTATGGATTTTGGAGCGCTGAATTCAAATTCGGTATCAAAAATCACCCATCACGTCATGGTT
>NC_046666.1:92508737-92510816 GCF_010883055.1 Belonocnema kinseyi
TGGTTTCCTCACGTCATTTGCAATTCCTGCAGACTTATGTTGTATCGTCTAAAAAATTCAAACAACGAAAAGTACCGCAAGTACTCTACACCAACCACATGGAAAAGAACCGTTATTGCGAAGGACTGCTACTTTTGCATAAATTCCGTCAAAGGGTTCAACGCCAAAAATAAAAATAACATTTCGTACATTAATGTGTGCACAGTTACAAGAGCAATTGAAATCAATAAGAATGCACGCCAGACTAATTTAAGCGCTTCAGAAGATGATAGAATGGAGGTTGAACGTCAACGTCATGGAGACGGTAGTGAAACCAGTGATCGAACCACTTAAAGAACCACTTGAAGAAAAATGTGTACAGAGACGAAAAATAGCAACTTTTCATTGATGCGTCAAAACGCAGCATTCAGGTTGTTTTACGGCATAACACGAATACTTACGCTCCTATACCTATAGCTCACTCAACGGTCATCAAAGAAGAATATAACAATGTTAAAATGCTTCTTGAAAAAGTTAATTACACGAATTACAAATGGCAAATATGTGGTGATCTTAAAATCATTACAATGATATTAGGCCAACAATCGGGTTTTACAAGAGAGCCCTGCTTTATATGCCTGTGGAATAGTAGAGATCGAGCCAATCATTACAGCAAAAAACACTGGCCTTTAAGAGATTCATTCAAACCTGGTTCTCATAATATCATGAACCAAAGCCTCGTTGATCCAGAAAAAATTTTACTACCACCCCTCCACATAAAGCTTGGGCTCATGAAGCAATTTGTCAAGGCGTTAGACAAAGATGGACAATGCTATAAGTATATAGCCCTTAAATTCCCTTATGTTTCAGACGCTAAATTGGAAGAAGTAGTCTTTGATGGACCACAAATTCGAATATTGACAAGAGATACTAATGTCGTGAGCTACATGACGAAAATTGAAATGGACGCTTGGGAAAGTTTTAAAGCAGTAAACGCAAATTTAACAAAAAAAGTCCAGACTACAAGAATATTGTTGCGAAAATTGTAAGAAACTACAAAAAGTTAGGCTGCTTGATGAATTTAAAACTTCATTTTCTAGATTCCCATCTGGATAAGTTTCCAGAAAATGTTGGTGATCTCAGCGAAGAACAAGGGGAACGTTTTCATCAAGACATAAAAGTGATGAAACAACGATCTCAGGGTAAATGGGATGAGGTCATGATGGCTGATTTTTGCTGGATGTAGAAAAGGGAAGCGAATGTAGGTCTTAAACGTAAGCGTAACCCTTTGCATCGTTCCTTCGAAGAAAAAAGGACACGTTATAACAGCAGAAAATAGACTCAAGTAGGTCTATAAATCAGTTTAATTACGATAAAAAGCAAGATAAAATGTAAACACGAACGATAGTATAAATATATCCCTTAAGTCTAAGAAAAGCAGAGAGAAAAAACTTCGAATAAAACTCTTATTCATTTGCATGTTTAAGTTACAGTTATACATTTTAATTGATACAAACATTGTCAGGTGAATTGAAATGGGGTCAATTCTACTTGTAGTTCTAAGTTTCTTTAAATGAGTAATGTGCGTCTAAATTTTTAGCTACCTGTACTACAATGAAATGAATTTTATTGTGTTACAACGGGAACACTTAAGTTAAGTTGTGTTGCATTAGGCAAAATTTCGTTAGGTTCTGTTAAGTTAGATTCATTTGTAAGTTAAGATCGAGTTAACCTATTAAACATAGCACATATTTAAGACTGAGAACCGTACGCTTACATAGCTACACGTGTGGTTGAATTTCATTCGGCTAGGTTAGGTTAGGTCAGGCTTTTTTAGGTTAGGATAAGAGAAACCTCTATGTAGGTTAAGCCGAAGCTGAATGAAACGGTACCGCAAACACAACGGGGCAACACAATCAGTTTAATTGTGCTTCGTGAGGTTAGGTTAGGTTAGGCTAGGTTAGATTTATTTCTATGTCAGGCTCGAGTTGACCCATGCGATGTAGCACACATTTGCTACTGGGAAAATATGCTTCCAGAGCTTTACGTGTAGTTCAATAAATTTCTGTTAATTCAGGTTAGGTGAGGTCAGGTTCTGTT
>NC_046666.1:92510916-92529349 GCF_010883055.1 Belonocnema kinseyi
AGAGAGCCCGCTTACCCACCCTGACCAGACGCCGATACTGGGGTTTTCCCTGCATCGTAATACACTTTTTACCTGTGTCTGCTATGACCTCATGAACGCCGTTTACCCAGGGACTCAGCCAATGTGGATCCGTTGCCGAACGTCACCACGTGGATGTGCCCTGGTTACAGACATAGATGAATAATGCTAGCAACAAGCGGTTACGAAACTCCAGACATTTACTGCTATTAATGTCAAAATATGAAAGTACGTAAGAATAGGGTTGCTAGCGTAATCAGTTAGGTTAGGCCAGGTTTTGTTAGGTTAGGATAGGATAGGTTAAACCTCTATGTAGGTTAAGCCGAAGCTGAATAAAACGGTACTGCAAACACAACGGAACAACACAATCAGTTTAATTGTGTTTCGTGAGGTTAGGTTAAGTTAGGCTAGGTTAGATTTATTTCTAGGTTAGGCTCGAATTGACCCATTCGATGTAGCACACATTTGCTACTGGGAAAATATGCTTCCAAAGCTTTACGTGTAGTTCAATAAATTTCTATTAATTCAGGTTAGGTGAGGTCAGGTTCTGTTGGGTAAAGTTATGTTAAATAAATTGAATCAGACAAGGGTTCATCCTTCACAGTTGTCGATATGTTTTTGAAGTGAAAATTTGCATCACTGGCATTATATTGAAATTTATTTGCCTCAGTGCATGATTTTTCGTCATTTTTTGAGGCTATGGCTCAACTATGACGTGATGGGTGATTTATGATGCCGAATTTGAATTCAGCGCCCCAAAATCCATAGGAATACGTGTGTCTTGTTACTAGATCCGCACACTTTTTTGTGTGTGGCTGTATAATCGGCCGCAGCACCTTTTCGCAGCAGCAAGGTCCCAAAATTCCTGTTCACATTGCGGGGAACAACAAGCATTTTTCGTGTGAAGTTTATTTGAATGTTTTTCCTATAGAAGGTTTAAATCCTGTAAAACCGCATCTCTATGCTTAAACTGTTTAAAATCTACTCTCCGAATAATTAAGTGCAATAGTGGCCCTTGCAAGAAATGTCAGAGAAAAACGTAATTCTATTCTACATTTCGAAAATACGTCCGAGAAAATTGCGAACGCCTCGAGTTCTTTGCAGGCTGCTTCTACTTAGAATTCCCTTGCAAACGAATTAACATCAGAGAATCTGTTATCCACGCCTATAGTCGATATTATAAATAACGAAGGTGCCGTCCAGCAATCTCGTCTATTGTTGGACAACGGTCCTCAATCTTATTATTTGCCAGAAAAGGTTGCTTCTATTATATATTTACGCAAAAAGCCTGTGGACATTACAGTTTTAACTTGAGTCTCAACGTCGACTGCTGTACGCCATTCTGTATCGGCCACAATCCGATTGTGATACAACACGTATGAAGAAAATGTGGAATTTTTTATCCAAAGAAATTGAACTATTTATTTCCGTCTACTGAAATTGATCGCGAATCTCTCCAAATTACTTACAATATCTTCTTAGCTGATCCTTATTTCGATAAGGCAGGTGGAATTAATGGTATTATTGGAGTAGGGCTATTTTACAAGTTGCTCAGTGTAGGTCAAATAGTCAAATAGTCTTAGGGAAATTATACGGAATAACCTTATCTAAACGTAAAATAGTCCAATGTAACAAAATTCAAATGAAACCTTCTTTAAACCCAGATATTACTAAATTCTGGGAATCAAAGGAAGTATCCTCTTTGAAGGTTGTTCCTAGTGAGGAAATCGCCTATGAGGAGCACTAACTGAAAAATACAACTCGAGATTCTGACGGTTGGTATGTCGTTAGACTTCCTTTTAATGGAGAAAAGAGTCGAATAGGAGATTCTCGAAATTCAGGCTTTCGAGAATTAAACTCTTTCGAAAATTGTTTTCGAAAAGATCCTAAACTTCTGCCCACCTACACTGAAGTTCTCAGGGAATACGAGCAACTTAATTACATGTCACCCTTTAATAACAAAACTATTTCTCAGGGATTTTATTTGGCCCACCATGCCCTGATAAAAAAAAGATAGCCTAACTACTAAGGTAAGAGTAGTGTTCGATTGCTCTGCCAAATTCTCGTCCAGTGTCTCTTTTAATGATGCCTTGATGGTAGGTTCCATTCTTCAGGGTGATATTTTTGGGTAACTGATTCGATCTCAGTCTCTAAAATATGCTTTGACCATGGATATGGAAAAAATGTACCGCCAAATAAAGATACATCCTGAAGACGCCCTTTATCAAAAGATTGCTTTTATCGCGAATCCAGACTAAGCCATAAACATATTCACTTTAAACACGGTAAAATACGGTACATCTTGCGCATCCTTCGTTTCTATTCGTGCTCTACATCAATTAGCGAACGATAAAGAATCAGCGCATTCGTTGGCAGCCTCGGTTTTGAAACAAGATTTTTACGTCGGCGACTTACCAACGGGTACCCATACACGCGAAGAAGCCCTCTTTTTCCGCATTGATATTATTCAACTATTACATAAAGGGGGTTTAATTTGCGAAATGAGCTTCTAATGATCCATTCCTCATTTCTGATCTCCAGAGTAATCGAGAAAATTCTCACACGGCACTGGATTCATCAGCCTCGTTTAAACACTTGGCATTGATTAATTCAGCTGTTATAGAAAGCGAACGTTATGTACCTGGGACGAGGGTATACCACCGGATGTTCACACTTTTTGAATCGAATAAAAATCGCAACTTGCGCTCCTAAATGATGCCCGTTTTAATCGATTCGTATTAGTCTCTTAATTTTCCGGAATTCCATTTCACGGGTTCTGCGATGCAAGCCAGAAGGCTTACGGTGTTTACATCTACTTGCACATTTGAATCTTTGCGCGGCTCTTTTGCTCATAAAATTTAAAAAATGTCGTAATTCGACCTCCAAAAATCGAATTAAGCAATACCTTCTTTAACTCGACTATTTTCCTTCAATTGATAAATACTCCCCCCATTTGTTTCGGACATTTTGTGCTAACCGAGTACTAGTAGCTAATTAGTATCTGGTCTCACGGTTCTGATTGGCTCATCCAGACCCAACATACTTAGCCTAAATCTGAATTACAGCTTAAAGGCACCTCTGAATTGCGAAGTCCTAATCTGGTTGAAATCTCCCTGTTTCCTCCCAAATCTAATTGGAATATTCTGGAAAAATATTCCTAACTCCCGAAATTGCAAAGAGTTCTCGCGTTTTGTCTTCGCTTCATTCATAACGCGAAGGATAAGGATAAGCGCACCGATAGCCTGACTCTTTCTTGACTCCATGTCTCTATGGAACGAATAATTTAGTTAACACAAGCAAGGATTTTTTTCCAGGAAAGCGAGTGCTTACAGCGTGAAAAACTAACAGCATTAAGAGAAAGATGTTATCTCTCAATGCATTTTTAAATAAAGGTATTTTCAAGTTAGAGTGTGGACTGTTTCACTCTGAACTAACCCCTGAAGAAAAACATCCTATACATCTACTGCGAAACCATCATAACATATCTCTTATCATATGCCATAAGCACATACGACTCAAGCACACGGCATTTCAAGCTGCCTTACATGCAGTTCGCGACCGTTATTGGCCCGTTGACGTTCGAAATACAACTCATCGTGTAATCCACCAATGCGTTTCGTGTTTTCGCGTCAAGCCTGGTAGCATAAATTACGCGATGGGAAATCTACCAGCGAAACGAATCCAATTTACCCGGCGCTTTGTTCACACTGGTGGTGACTATGGCGGTCCTTTTTCGGAAAGGAAAAGCGACATCGAAGTCCGCCTTCTTAATTTCTAATAATGCTACGAATTTTGTAGCCGCAAACCGTAAAAATTTCAGTAGCTTGTGGGAAGCTGGCGTGAAATTATCTTAAAACCATCTTACAAGCACCGTAGGTGAGGCTCTGCTTACTTTTGAGCAGCTTAAAACTTACATAATTGGAATTGAAGCAATTTTTAATTCCCATCCTCTTTCCCCTCTTTCATCTGATACTAACGACTGTCGTCCTTTAACTCCTGAACACCTCTTTATTGGTGAGCCCCTGACGAGCTTTTCTCAAGCAAATCTGACTTGAATTGCCGTCAACCGATTATCCACAGGACAGCACGTACAGATGCATTATACTTTCCAACCCTGGAAAGGATGGGGTTGTAATAGTTGTCTCAGTAAAAACAAAGGACAAGGTTATTTGAAGGTTAAAGTGGTTTTTTTAAAATGGGATCCCTTTTTTTCACTCCAGATTTGAAAAGAGCGGGAAAATTTACGTTCAAAGTTGCAAAGTTCTTGTATGAAGAACAAGTTTATAGCCAATTCAGAAATCCATTCCAGGTTCTTTAAAGGGATTCCGAGACATCCTAAATCATTGAGAATAGTGTTCCAGTCATCCCAGTTCCTGGGAGGTTTTCCAGCTACTTTAATTTGTACAAGTAGTTTCCTAGCAGCTCCAGCGATTATAGTGTTTGTGAATGCTGCAATAGTTAATTCAATTGTTTGTCGGATTACTGTGCTATGTTCCGGTCCAATCAGCATCAATCTACGATCCTGCTTCCAGACATTCCTGTCATATCTCATTCCTATTTCTAATTTTGCTTCGGTGTCTATGCACAGTGTGAAACTGCATATCTATTAAACAGGCCTGAAGCAAGTGAAGAGATAAAAGAGTAAAATATCAAGCGCGGTAACATTAAGCGATTATTAACAAATTAAGAACAAGTCTTAAGTGATATCAACAGCGACACGGACCTTGAGTCCCTAGAACGAGATGGCGGTTAAAAAGGTTCGCGGAAACTTGGGTGAAATTCGGGATAAGCTACCCTGGCGGACCGAAGGAACCGAATGGAGCCTCTACAATGTACCTGTAAAGACCCAGGGTAAACGCGTCTAGAAATTACATATCACAGATAAATTGCTATCTAGTAAACACGCAGGTGAGCGCGACAGTTTTGAAAATCACTATTTCATCCTTTCAGGAAAACTCAAAAGGATTTCGTTTAGTATTCTAAATGCGTCCACTAATTCATGATTAACTAGTCCATCTAGTTTTAATTCACATACGACCGACAATAACACACCAGAGTTTGCCACAAATATAAAATTTCCAAATATACTTCTCCCAGAATTTCACGAAAGTTACAATATATCGCTTGGGTTTATGACACTTTAAACTCTATAGTGCACGATAACGGTAAAATCTCCAGGGATCAAAAACTTCACTATTTTAAATTGTATTTAAAAAATGAAGCGTTTGAGGTAATTGCAGCCCTTAAAAAGTTAGCAAACAATTACGAGATCGCGTGAAAGTTACACAACGATCAATATGACAATCGTCGAGTCATAATAGGAAGCGATACGAGAGCTTTGCTAGAAATGCCGCCTATTTCAAAACAATTTTCAGTTCGTGCACTACTTGATTATGTGCAAAAACACGCAAGAGCTCTTCGTGCGCTAGAAAAACCGGTTCACAGCTTGGATACTATCGTAATAGGTCTAATTCAAGTTAAATTAAATCAAAAGATGCGACAAAGATGGGAGGATTCGATTATCAATTCAACCCTACCGAGCATGAAACAACTGCTAAAATTTTTATAACGCCGAGCTCAGTTTTTTTTTAATTATTGCGAAAACTTCCTACGCTCTCCCCCAAAGAGCGTCTCGAGAAAATTATAAAGGTTTCACTGTGCGTTAACTGCTTGCTGCATTTTGACAATCAGGAAGCTGTAACATCAGTTCAAATTAAGCCACGAGGAAAAACGAATTGTATGCAGGCGTGCACATCCTCACATTCATTATTGTCGACAGCGATTATACACGTTCTAGACTCTCAGGGTAAGGCTCATTCTTGCCGTGTATTGCTTAACAATGGTTTTTAGTCACATTATATGAGAAAGCGATGGAATCATTGCTTAAATTGCGAAAACAACCAGTTGATATTGAGGTAATCGGCATAGCTTTATCAGGTACTAAGATTAGTTATTCCGTTGTTACCAAAATCAATTCTCAATTTAATAAATATGGGAATCATCTCAGTTTTTTGCTTATTTCTGACATTACAGACATATTGCCTTAAATTCCAATCGAACGCGACTTAGTGAAAATCTCAGAAAAAATAAAGCTAGCTAATCCCGAGTTTAATAAACCGGAAGAAATTAATGCGCTTAAAGATGTTCAAACATTTTACAAACTTTTATGCGTAGGACAAGTTGAAATTCCAGGGCATGACGATGTGCTGCAAAAGACACATTTGAGTTCGGTCCTCTTATTCGGTCTTCTTACACGATTCTGGGAAATTTAACAGGTTCACACTTAGCAGTTGTTCTCAGACGAGGAAAAAGCATGCGAGTCGCATTTTTTTGAAAATGCAGTACGTGAAGTTAACGGTCGGTATGTCGTGAAATTGTTATTCAGTTATAAAAAAGACCATCTCGGGGATGCTTACAGTATAGCTGAAAAACGGTTCTTCTCTCTTGAAAATAAGTTGATCAAAAACTCTTCTTCGCAAGAAAGTTATTCAAGCTTTCTTAAAGAATACGGAGACTGTGCTCACATGAATTGCATTGAAGATAGTGAATTATCTCGTGACTGTTTCTTCTTAGCCCATCACGCTGTTATTAGAGAATAAAGTGTAACCACGAAAATGCGCGTAGTGTTCGAAGGTTCAGCCGAATGTTAAAATAGAATTTCTTTAACTGAAACTTTGATGGTGGGCCCGACCATTCAGGAAGACCTATTTAGTCTCTATACTTAATTTCGATTCTCAGGTACCAAAGAGAGAGCACCTGTTCGTGGGTGCTGTAAATTTCTACCTATTAAATTTTTATTGCCTTGATAAGGGTACTGTTGGAGTACCGAAACGTTGGTAATGAAATTTTTTTAATTTTTTAATTTTTATTTTGAATGTTATTTTATTGTAATTTGATGATAATAAAAATAAAAAAGACGAAAGAAAGAACAAAACCAGGAAGGGGGTGTGGTTGGCTGCCTTCTCATTTTTCTTTACTCTTTCTTATTTTTGTCCAAAAATTATTTATTTATTTTATTTTGTTATTAATTTTTTTTCTAATTTTTTCAGATTAATATAAAATTTTTTTCATTTTTGTTTGTTCATTGTGGTTCAAATTTGGTCGCTGGATTCTTGTTTTTTCTCAACAGGAGTTTTCATAGATTTCGATTATTCTTTTCGCGACGGGTGCTGACATTAAAAAATGTAACGTCAGATTCAAGTAGCTCCCAATGAGATTCTTTTCCAAAAAAATAATTTCACGATAGCATATAAATGAACCGATAAAAATATATAAATTGAATACAGTCACTTATAAAACCGCGTGTGCACCCTTCCTAGCAGTGCGAGTTTTGAAACAATAGGGTTGTTTCATGATTTTATATAAAATAATTTTCTAATACATAAGTTTAATCCGAACCGAAGGTGCGTTTTCATTTTTTTCTGTTGAGTCGTTGAACAGAGCCCAATGGGAATTTCACAACGGGCGTAGTAGTGCGCTAGTACTGCCATATCTCTGCAATGATAACGCTAGTCTGTACAAGGGTACCAGTTCTGGCCTAGCACTAAATATCAGTATAACTGGCGCAGTACTCATTCAATATGAAGTTCAAAATAGGCGCAGTACTGCTCTAGTATTAACTAGTACCGTCACGATACTGGTACTATACTATATTTAAAAAATGATAGAAAAATCATTGATTTGTTTTTAGAACGCATCTACATTATCCATTCATCATTATACAACTCCATATCATCCGAATATTATTTATAACTAGCTGCGCCCTGTGGTGGCGGCTTGGCCGCCGCGGAACGGCCGCTCTGGTTAATAATATACATCGAGAACAAACGGAAAGGCAATTAAAGTTGTATAAAGCGATAAAAAAACATGTAAAACATACGATTTCAAAAAATGCGAAGTCGATAGTAAAATTTAATCTAAAGTTGGGGAAAATTCTGAGAAAGTAAGATATAGGAATGAAAATTTGAATACAGATCATGGGAACTGTATTTTTTTAATTTTGATTATAAAAACTGTATCTAAGTTATCAGCCTTAACTTCCACAAATTTCAAATCCCTTGTGAAATTCGGACAAAGCTTAAGGAAAACTTTAAATGCAAAAAAAGAATTAAAAACTGATAAACATCAAATGAAAGAGGCGTTTTTGAATTTTAAATCATGAAACTTGTACTCAAGTCGTAGAATTTGGTTTCAAAAAATGTGAAGTCTGCAGTGAACCTGAACTCTGAGAAGGTAAAACAGAAATATGAACTTAAATGCAGAAAATGGTAATTTTTTAACCATAAAAATCGCACCCGAGATATCCACTGTAGAAATAATTTATGGCGCTATACTGTTTCAGGTTAGACCGCCACAAGCCTATACTGGCACTACCTCGAGAAACTATGCTGGGGAAGTGCGCAAATGTAACGCTCCAATCGACTAACCGCTAACTATACCAGCGGTATTAGCGCGTTCTAGTGAATCTAGTAAACTCTAGTAGATCTAGATGCAACCTAGATTGCACGTTTAATGCTAATTTTTACAATTAAATCATTCCTGACATAAAAGCACCAATCATTCCTGACATAAAAGCACTATGAGCTACATTGAGAATATTAACAAATTCCAGATTTCTGTAAGAAAAATGGAATATAGCTCGTATGTGCTTTTTTGGCATAATGTTTCCAAATATTATTGATAGAAAAGAAAATGTTAATTATTGTAAATGTTTTGGAACCAGGAGCCAACCTCAAAATTGAATTCTCATTTTACTCCATAAATACTAGAATTACATATTTTTTTAAATCATTAGGGCCTATTTCTGCATTGATTCAAATTTTTATTCGGAGGTGGTCGCGAAACGAAACGTATTCACACTGAATGACGGCATAGCGAACATCTGATTCTTGCAATCCGGTTCCGGTTATTATTGCTAACTTTCTTGGTAGCAGTTTTGAAATTGAATTGCATGGTGAAAGTTGAGTGCTGTTGGTAGCACTGCATAATATTTTAGGTTGGGAAATATGTCACTTTAATGTACATGAGTACTGGATACATGTCATACGAAAAGGAAAATTACTTTCCTAGAACCATAATGATAAAACGTCTTTAATTTTTTATATTAGCTTTGTCTTTCATTCAATAGTTTACCAATAAACAATGTATAGTGCGTCAGATCAATCGATACTACGTGATTAATTAAATTAACAAATCTGTACTATGAGACAGCACTGACAACACAGGAAACTTTATTTCTTCTATTTCCTTTGATTTGAGCGACAATTTAATTCGTCGTGAGCAGACAGCCACGAATAATCCAGTACTGGCGCTATAATAATTTCAGTCTGCCAGGAATTATTTCCACACGAGATGGAATCCAAGTTTTTAGAATTTTGAAAATCAGTCGCGAAATTACAACATCATCCGTTTTAGGCCACTTAATTATATATAGTAAATGCTACAAGCACCAAAAAAATTTAATATTTACTTATCAACAAATATAGAGGGTTTCTTGTAACCGGAACAGTAAAACCTGCTCTTAATAAGGAGGTAAAAATGTCAAAATCACTTACCATCTCGTAAATGTCAGAATGAAATTAAGGTTAATTCAACAGTTATCCTTTGGCAAGATAAACCTCTATTCCCTAGTATAACATACTATAAGATATGTGATATACACTGAAATGGAATTAAAATAGTGGTGCACTGGACACTACCGAACGAGCGGTTCATGCTACCAATTCGATTGGTTTGCTTAGCTCGCCCCTAAAGTTGTAACAACGTAACCTATATCCGCGCGGACCATCGGGTGAATTTACGGTGCTATCGGTAATAGGTGGATTGCATCACCTAAAAAACATTCCTTTTTGACATTTCTGTGACAGTCGTCACATTACTCCATTTTCCCACTTAGCAAGGAAGGAATTTTATTTAAAAAAATAACGCATTTTTAGATGGCACAACTTATTCACAATTCGCTTACAGTTGAGAGTTTATTGAAGCAAGACGTTTTTGTGTTACATAACTGTTTCAGCTGACTTATAACAATATGAGTAGGGATCCCGAATTCGATTCCGATTTTCAGAAAGAATCGATTCTTTGCCCTCGAGAATCAACTTTTTGGAATCGATTCCGTCCGGTGAAATCGAAGGCAGAATCGATTCTCGAGCCGCGATTCCACGTCGATTCTCTAATATTTGTCTCTCATGTTAGACGTACTGCGCTTGCGCTAGGGTGTTTAAGATGAACACGAGGCGACAACCTGTTACAATGACAATAATACCTAAGTCGGGCTGTGTTTATTGTATTTGGGGTGTATTTTTGGTGTCACTGGACCAAGCAATGTGGCAATAGGTGAAGAAATTTATTCGTAGTTCAAAAGTAAGCTTTCACATTCATTTCTAATGATATTTTAATTTTTTCGGTACTTAGAATGATTATTATAGTGAAAGCCTTTTCCGCTTTTTTGTATGTTCTTTACTTAAATACTGTTGACATCTTTTGACTCGGATCCGAGTCTTTTTTAAGGTGAGTTCTTATATTTTATTAAAGGAAATCGAAAAGAACATTTTTACCTTTTCGTTGTAATATAGTTATAGTTATATTACAAATTATTGATATTGATAGAAACTTTCTTCTTTTCCCCGTTATGGGAACAGTGAAAATAAAAAATGAAGTAAAATAAAAACTAATCTTAAAACATTAAAATGTTGTTTTTTATTTGTTCATCACAAAATTATTTATAATAACTATTAAATTATATGTCTAATTATAACTACATTATACTTTATTATTACTTATAATTGTTAATCTGAGTTGAAATTAATGCATTAAATTTTAAATAATAGCGGGCTTTTGTATAGTTAGGGAATCGGAATCGGAGTCGAAATCGATTCTTAGCGTCGATTCTTCGATTCTCAGAATCGACACTTTTTTGAGAATCGAAGAATCGAGAATAGATTCTCGCCTCCGATTCCGCAACCCTAAATTTGAGGTAAGTTCGAGTGCTTTTATTGTGCGCCGCGATGGCTTAGGAGCGTATTCAGAAATCGTTCCCCAAATCGCCACCCTCAGTTACAAATGCACTTCAAAATTATTTTACAGATCGCAACTTATGTAATAGTGCAGTGTTTAAGATAATTTACTTGCGTGCTGAGGTTTATGCGTTCAAATCCCCTCCATTGCGTGCGAAATTTTAACTTTATTAAAAGCGTTGAAACTTACAAATACCGATTAATTATATGTAAATCCGAAAATGTAAGTAAGAATTAACCATGCTCTTATTTACGAATTATTTTGAGCAATACTTTTTAAAAATTTATAGTGCTGTCTAAACTATAGTCTATACTGTTAACATAAGCTAGAACTATTCATATTAGTCGTTAAATGGACATGATAATTCGTAATTGCAGCATCGAGGAACTGTCTATAATAGCGACTGGATCGGTAAAATCTACTGATCCGCAGGTCAGCACCACCTGAGAATTAGTACTGTTAACCATCAATTATAGTTATATTTAGTTACCTATAATTGTAACGTTTACTGAACGGTCGTATTGTCCATATATGTACTTGGAAGATCAGTAGATTTACCTTGGTTTTCAATAAAATATAAGGTTCTTTTTTCAGCGTGTATTTTGCGTTATTAATTAAACAAAATTTAGCGATTCGGCTTGCCGTAGGAACCATCTCCAGTACCTAATCTACACGTGTATAAGTTTACAACCCGATCTATGCAACGTTGTGGACGGCATTGAGACTGAAGGGTACAAATTTGAATTTTATATAGAAGATTTTATAAATTACAATTTCATTTAAACATTTTGGTTAATTTCAACAACTACTACTGCTATACTCTAACGACATAACAAGAAAGGTATTTAAAAAATAAATATTAATTTATTGCGACTATTTTGACTTTAACTATTAAGGCGCTTCCTCAGGCTCGAAAGTTATCCCATGTATTACCCAAAACAGCTTTTCTCCTGCAATTCTGAATTATATGATTTAATATTTTAACCACAGAATATAAATGCCTAAATACAGCCTTGGACAGAAGTTTTTTTTGAAAAATGGCCTGGTTCTCGTTTTATTCCAATTAATTGAAAATTTATGCATTTTTTGTGACTCTGGATGGCTACGCAACAGCGGGTGGTCTAGAGTGTCATTTTTTCGACGATGCTTAAAACATCGTAAACCCAAGCTCGAGCCTCGAATTTAGATTGAGTGCCTGTCATGCCTCACTCCACTCCCCTATTGTTAGAGATTACAGTCGGTTTGAAGAAATTAAAAATGATCAAATCTTAAGGAATTTAATTTTAATATTCTGCATTCGGTTCATTACATAACGATAAGACGATTAAAAAAAGTTAGAAGAAAATCGGTTGATCCGTTCAATTTCTGGATATACCTTTTTTCTCTTTTCTCCGATTGTACGGCAAAAAGTACTGAAAAAAGATGCTGCGTCCAGAATTGGAAACTGTTGAATCAAAAAAGTATGGAATTTCCATTTATTTTATTTTCATTTTCTTATTTATTTCATTTATTCATTGAATTATTTCATTTTTTTATTTTCATTTCATTATTCTAATTTCATGGTGACAATTTTCAATTGAAAACTCTGGAATCATAGAAAATCATTATTTTCCTATCTTTTTTCTTGAATCTTTATTTGTTTCTGATAGAACTGCTCGCGTCACAATGAATGTGCTCTTGGTCGGAATTAATTAAATTTTTTGCTTCAAGATTCATATCGTGTGGTTCAATTTCATTGTTTTTCATTCAAAAAATAAAAATATCATTCACAGAAAGCGGAGGAGCCTATTTTTTCTAGGTGGGGACGGAGCCACAGAATTGTAATATTAAATGGCACAATGTGTACAGTTTATATTATGTTAAAATTTAATAAAAGTTATTTATTCCTTTCCAATCGTTATACAATATCGAGTGTTTGCGAAATAAGTCCATACTAATAAATTTTACTTTCAACCCTCCTTCACCCCCCCCCCCCCCCCCCCCCCCCCCCCCCCCCCCCCCCACAGTGCCCCATATATGACCGTAAAATAAAAAACTACATTTTCACCTTCATTATTGTTAATTTTTAGCAAATATCCGTCGTTTTTTTCATACAGATAATTACTAACGGACAATTGGAATATTTTTCGATGTTTACTTTTAAACAATTATCAATTTTTTACAGCAATGAAAATTATTTAAACAATACTTTACTCCCAAAAAATGTAACAAATAATCGTATTTTCTGATTAAAATTGTAATGGTTTGTCATTGTTTGGAGCAATTCATTTTGCTAAAAACATTATTTCATCATTTAAGGCCATGTGATGAGTATAACAGCTGATTAAGTCAGCCCTAAGATCAACAATGTTTCACCCATATTGAAAAACAAAAGTTTAAATAACGCGGAAAATTTTTTCGGGAAATGTTAGTAAATATTAAAGGATCGTTTGTGGCCTTGAAAAGAGTTGGAGGAAGAAAAAAGTTTATTTATGCAAATAATTCTTATCGGCAGACACATTTAGGTTTTACACATGGACATAGGAAACACGGGACTAGACATGCTATCGTAACTTGGGCGAGCGGGGTTGAATCCACGGGAAGAAGAGGGGGATTACATGAGTGGGAAGAGCCGCCATCTTACGATGTGCCACTTGATTATGCGCACAAGCATTTTTTCCGACAAACTGTGCATGAAAATATAAACATGTGGGCGCTGCCATGTTTGTCGCGGAACATCAAAAGATGGCGGACCTCCCCCCTCATTGCATTAGTCGCGCAATGGCATGCCTAGTCCCGTGTTTCCTATGTCCATGGTTTTACAGCAGAAGTTTGACTTTTAACCATGGACATAGGAAACACGGGACTAGGCATTCCATCCTAACTTGGCAAGCGGGGTTGAATCCACGGGAGGGGGGAGTATTCCATGAGTAGAAAGAGCCGCCATCTTACGATGTGCCATTTGATTATGCGCACGAGCATTTTTTCCGACAAACTGTGCATGAAAATATAAACATGTGGGCGCTGCCATGTTTGTCGCGGGCCATCAAAAGGTGGCGGACATCCCCCCTCATTGTATCACCCCCGCAATGGCATGCCCAGTCCCTTATTTCCTATGTCCATGCTTTTAACTTTCTCTGACGGTAATCATGCAATCTATTTTACCCACAGACCCCTAGAAGTTCGAAGTTGTCTACTCGCCGCGCTAATGCTGCTTTGAAACAGCTGATACCAGACTGATACGTATGTCAGACCAAATCCGTTTATTTGCATTTCAAGTGCAAACATTCATTTTTGCATTATTTGTGCATATTGTTCGTGAGCTATTTTTGTTATTTTGCCCCACTTTTATCAATATAAACCTCATAACTAGCCCATTGACAACATTGCGAATTGTTTGCAGGCATGGACATAGGAAACACGGGACTAGGCATGCCATCCTAACTTGAGCGAGCGGGGTTGAATCCACGGGAGGGGGGAGAATTCCATGAGTGGGGAGAGCCGCCATCTTACGATGTGCCATTTGATTAGGCGCACGAGCATTTTTGCCCACAAACTGTGCATGAAAATAAAAACATGTGGGCGCTGCCATGCTTGTTTCCTATGTCCATGCTTGCAGGGTTTGACGACAGCACGGTCGGTATTTCTCCAAAATAGTAATTAAAAAAAAACTTTTTTCACTATTCTACTTATTTAGGACCAGAGACACATTCTTGCATGCCTTCTATTTATCGTGCCAAATTTTTAACACTATATCTCATTCCGTGTTGACGTAAGGTGCGAAAGAAAACTTCCAGTGGTATTTTCTTAAAATAAAATTTTTTCTCAAAATTTCCACCGGAACAAAGCAGAGACATGGACTTTATTACCTCCTCTTTCATTTCCCAAACTTTTAGAGCGATACCTTATTTCGTTTAGACGTAATTTGGGAAAGAGAAATTGAAGACCAGGTTTGGTCACGTAAACCTCTCGTTACATGGACTTAAGCAATTATTTATGGTCTATTTTCCAAATTTCTGAACACTGAGCTGGAGATGTCCACTTTTTCTAAATTGGTATCCTATGCTACGTTTTGTTGAATAATTACATAATTTTGATACATGTTTTTTAATCTTTAATAAGTATCTAATCGATTAAACAATCTTAATTTGCTCAATCAGTTTATTTACAATAAGTAAATAGTGTATTACATGACTGTATAGAGTATACCGTGCATAGATGGACCACCTTTTGATTGTTTAAGCAAATATAACTTGTTTAAGTACTTACTTTTTGAAAAATACTTTTGCAATAGTATTTTTTGAGATAAACATAATATTCCATGATTTCGAGGACTAGTAAATTCTGCTAAAATCTTAATGTTGTTGTTTATACAATTAATTATTGTTTTTCCTTTAAATTTTCGTACAATTAAGTACGAATAGTCTACATTAATAAAACAACGTCAACAACAAACAGAAAACATTACGTAACGACGAGACGATTAAAAAAGGATCGAAGAATATCGGTTCATTCGTTCAATTTCTGTTTTTAGTTTGGGTAATTCTCCATAACATTACATAACATTATAAATATTATATTTAAATAATTAATTATTATATATATATATATATAAATTTGTCATAAGGAGAACCGCAGGATTTCGCCGGGAGCAGTTGCTAATCTGGAAAATTGCACCCGCTCCCAGCAAAATCGCAGTAAAATTTCAGCCATAAACACGTCTCACAACCGTGAGATAGGTGGTTACAGTCTGTCAAGAAATCAATACGACGATCCAGCAAAAGCCTCGTGCACCCTAAGAACACGGAGCGACCCAAGGACTACCGCCTTCTGCATTTTTCCCGCAAGTGTTTTAGCATGTTGTTGATAAGCAAGGATGCTTTTTAGGCCATTAGCAAGTGGAAGCTTGGCACCTCCAAGAACGCCGATGATAAGGACGATTAGTTTAACAGAATATTCCGGGTACAATCTTTGCAACTCACTTATAAGGTCTCGATACCTCTCTTTCTTTTTATTCTCCTTGGTTATGATATTTTCATCAGCTGGTGCCGAAAATTCGATAACGAACATGGTCCGGTTCTCGAAGTCAAGAATAACCATGCCAAGACTCGAGTGAGCAACAGAAACAATTGTCAAGAATATAAAGTTCCCGTATATGCGGCACTTCCCATTCTCGACAATTGACTCGATTTCCCTAGGAGCATTTAGAGGAGCGATATTAAGGTTAATGCCGTGAGTGTGACAGAGAAGGTAATAAAGCACTCTTAGTGCCGCATTGTGCCTTTGAATGTAGGTCGTTCCCGCGTGAGTTGGACAACTAAATAGTACGTTAGCTAAATGCTCGGGATGTGCATGGCACGCCCTGCAGCTATCATCAGAAATGTCTTGGCTCAAAATGTGGCGACGGTATGCTAAGGTGGAAATGACACCTTCTTGGCATGCAAAAATGAAACCCTCTGTACCAGACTTCAATCTGGGCCATCTAAGGAAAGCAAACGTTATCTTACAAGTCATTGAATGATCCTTCACATTTCTGTGGAAGATACCGTGCATCATCTTATCGAGGAGCTGTTCACGAAAGTTTTTCTCTTGTGCTTTCTTGATCCGGGCTATCAGGAGTGAGTACTCGAGATAGATAAGATTTGATGCATTTTGCTCACCCCTAATACTGAAGTCAAGTCCAAGTGTTTCAGCAGCCTCCTCCACCGCTTTGCACAGAAACGATCCTTTGTCCACTTCTTCGTGATTCCTGAACATTTTAAGAAGAGGGTCTCTTTCATTTGCAACTCTATGTGCTGTACCCAGAATAATCCTGTTGTGAAGACATTCAAGACTCAATATTCCGTGACCAACTTGATGTACAGTCGCGGAACGGAAGACTTAAGATGCATGCTTTTATTCATGTACATAACCTTTCTTGTCCCGATATCAAGGGATCTGAGCTCGTTCTTCGTCCGTGGAACTACTCCAAATGAATAGAGTACTACTAGGACGGCAAGCATGTTCGTTGCAGATACTTTGTTCTTCGCCGACAGTTCGAAAGACCAAATCTGTCGGATGAGGCGTTTGTATCTGCTTCGGAGAGTATCCTTTATCGATGTCACATCCTGAATGCGGCTCTGTGGCATGCTCAGGTACGTATAAGTCTCTCCAGCGCAAAGGTGTCGTATAGTGCTTCTACCAACGAGCTCAGGATCTTCAGGGATGCCATTAAGTTTTCCTCGCTTTAAAGAAACCTTGGCGCATTTGTCTAACCGAGATGGGTCTAGTCGAGATGGGTCAGAGAGAAACTGTTGATTTTCTCTGACCCAGCGCTCCCTCCGCTCTAGACTTCTCTTAGCGTCAGATAGTATCCGTATTCTCTCAACAAGATGCTGCTTGATGGTCAGCAGCTTTGAATTGTTAAGTGTGTGATAACGGGTCCGGAGTTTGCGCGCGAACTTTCGAACCTTGGCAGTAAAATTCCTGCCAGATGTGATGTAGTCAATCACACACTGAATGCGGGACGCGTACTGTCTTGCCTAGCCTATCTTTATAGCAAGTTGATGCATTCGTCTTTTGGTCTTATGATCAATCGTTGGTTTTGTTTTACGGTTCGCATCGGCCAAAGCTCTCGCTGCATTATACACACAATAATTGATAACCCAGAGGTCTGATTCTCCAGAAAAATTTCCACGAAGCTCGTCATCCAGTTCAGCCAGATCTTTAGGCTTGAGAGAAACCTTGGTGTTGATGTTTCTGCGGGTCGTAAAGCATCGCTCTTCCTCTATTGGATGCCTGCCCACGGATGGTCTTAATGTCGCCTCTCTTTCTCTATTGCCGGCTTGTTCTAGCTGTGGTAGAGTAGGCGTTCCGCTTACATATCCCCTTTTTCGGAGTAGTTCAGCATGGTTTCGCAGGCGTTGCTGCGAAAAGTGCGATAGCTCCGGGTGTTTCTCACACCACAGAGCATGCAGCCGTGCCATGTAACCCCGTTCAGGGGCCACACTCGTATCGTAGTACTCTAGCAAGTCGTGATTCAGTCGCTCCGTCCACCCAAAGGTGGCGAGATCCCGCCGATCCATCGCATTAAATCCATTTTCATTGGCCGACCCATTGTCGGGAGCCCTGCGCGTTCTGTTGTTTTGAACCGCACTTACTACAACTATGTTCGGTGTTGTCATTGTTGTTCCCACGAGAAACTAGGGAAAGAGGTTCTTCCATCCTTGTAGAGCCCCGCATGCAAGGATAAGGCTGCGTACTCTGAGAGGTCGCCCGGTATCCCAGAGTCACAGTTCTGGACACCTCGCTCAGGTGCCATTCAGCTTTCGGCACGGTTTTCACACCCCCGCTAGGGGATTAATTCCTTCGGGACCATCCCTGGACAATTGTCCGCGACTGCCTATTTATTTTTGTAACTATATTCAGCAGAAACCCTTGG
>NC_046666.1:92529449-92547424 GCF_010883055.1 Belonocnema kinseyi
TAATTATTAAGTGTCAATAAAAATTATTGATAAATTAATATAAGTATGGCCCGTACACATGATGGATATACCTTTCTACTCTCTTTTAAGATTCCACACCAAAACTGCTGAAAAAAGATCCTGCGCCCAGAATTGGACATTAATGGGCAAAGTATGTGATTTTCATTTATTTTATTAATGATAATGTACAACGACTGGAAATGAATAAATAATTTTTATTAAATTTTAACATAATATAAACTGTACACATTGTGCCATTTAATTTTATAATTATATGGCTCAGTCTCCACCAAGAAAAAAGAGGCTCCTCCGCTTTTTGTGAATGATATTTTAATTTTTTGAATAAAAAGCAATAAAATTGAACCAAAACATGTGAATCTTGAAGCAAAAAATTTAATTCATTCTGACCAAGAGCACATTCATTATGCCGCAAGCAGTTCTATCAGAAACAAATAAAGATTCAAGAAAAAAAGGAAAATAATGATTGTCTATGGTTGCAGAGTTTTCAATTGAAAATTGTCACCATGAAACTAAAATAATGAAATGAAAATTTAAAAAAATGAAATGAATGAATAAATGAAATAAATAAGAAAATGAAAATAAAATAAATGGATATTCCATACTTTTCTGATTCAATAGTTTCCAATTTTGGACGCAGCATCTTTCTTTCAGTACTTTTTGTTGTACAACTGGAGAAGAGAGAAAAAAGGTATATCCAGAAATTGAACGGATTAACCGATTTTCTTCTACCTTTTTTTAATCGTCTCGTCGTTATGTAATGAACTGAATGAAGAATATTAAAATTAAATTCCTTAAAATTTGATCATTTTTAATTTCTTCAAGCCGACAGTAATCTCTAACAATAGGAGAGTGGAGTGAGGCATGACAGGCTCTCAATCAAAATCCGAGGCTCGAGCTTGGGTTTACGATGTTTTAAGTATCGTCGAAAAAATGACACTCTAGACCACCCGCTGTTGCATAGCAATCCAGAGGCCCCATAAACTATGTTAACCATGAGTATACTGATGGTGGCGGTTTGCTACTTCTCAGGCGCAAAATGCATCAATTTTCAATTAATTGGAATAAAACGAGAAGCAGGCCATTCTTCAAAAGAAGCTCTCTGTCCTTGGCTGTATTTAGGCATTTATATTCTGTGGCTAAAATATGAAATCATGCAATTCAGAATCGTAGGAGAAAAGCTGTTTTGGGTAATACATGGGATAATTTTCGACCCTAAGGAAGCGCCTTAATGATGCTGTTTAGAGTGAATACATAATTAAATTTTTAAACGTATATATTACAATTAAAATTACTAACGTTACTGGGTATTGAACCTAAATCTATACCTAAATCTATCGTCTAGCAGCTTATTATAATTATAAAAAGTAATGTAAGATTCTAGCCGCATTTTGAATAATTTTTGTCTGATTTTTTGCATATGTCATCTAATTATTGTTCTCTTGCTTTCGACACAGCCCCAATAAAAGTCGGGCCTTGCAAGTCCGGGTCTGGTTGAGGACTAGTTGAGCTACTTCAGAAAAAAGACTTCATCCTCCGTGTAGACTATTTTTATGTCAAAATTCCTAGGCGGGTTCTGGCCGGTCTCTGGTCAGGCTATTCTTGATGTAAAGTTTCTGGTAGAGTTTTATATATAATGAGTTAATCTGTACAAAGGCGCAATTATTTACTTGTTTTTAATTAATGAAAACACATTTAATAAACATTTTCAAAAAAATCTGAACGGGGGTGCCTTCCCACGCCCTACGGGACCTGGAAAAGGGGTTGACGTTTCTACAACATTATTTCTTTGAGGTAGGAGTTCGAACAACATTATTTCTGTGACCAGTCAAAAGGGTGTCTCCCCCCCCCCCTTAACGGGATTTAGGAAAGGGGTTTAACCAACTTTATTTCTTTGACCAGTCACGACCCCCTCACGGGACCTGGAAAACGGATAGGGGTTTGACCAACATTCTTTCTGTGACCAGTCACAGGGGTGCCTTTCTCCCCACGGGACCTGGGAAAGTTGTAGGGGTTTGACCAACATTATTTCTGTGACCAGTCACAGGGATGCCTTCCCGCCCCATGGGACCTGTAAAAGGGATAGGGGTTTGAACAACATTTTTTGTGACCAATCACAGGGGTGCCTTCCCGCCCCCACAGGACCTGGAAAGGAAGTAGGGGTTCGAACAACATTATTTCTGTGACCAGTTAAAGGGGTGCCTTCCCGCCCCATGGGACCTCGAAAAGAGGTAGGGGTTTGAACAACATTATTTCTGTTACCAGACACAGGGGTGCCTTCTCGCTCCCCACAGGACCTGAAAAAAGTAGGGGTTCGAACAACATGATTTCTGTGACCAGTCAAAGGGGTGCCTTCTCGCTCCCCACAGGACCTGGAAAAAGTAGGGGTTCGAACAACATTATTTCTGTGACCAGTCAAAGGGGTGCCTTCCCGCCCCCCACGGGACTTGGGAAAGGGGTAGGGACTTGACCAACATTATTTCTTTGACCAGTCACGAGGGTTCCTTCCCGCCCCTTGGGACCTGGAAAAGGGGTAGGGGTTTAAACAACATTATTTTTGTGACCAATCAAAGGGGTGCCTTCCCGCCCGATGGGACCTGGAAAAGAGGTAGGGGTTTCAACAACATTATTTTTGTGACCAGTCACAGGTGTGCCTTCCCGCCCCAACAGGACCTGGAAAAGAGGTAGGGGTTCGAACAACATTATTTCTGTGACCAGTCAGAGGGGTGGCTTCCCACCTCCACTGTACTTGGGAAAAGGGTTTGACCACAATCATTACTTTGACAGTCACGCCCCCCGGGTCTTGGAAATTGGGTAGGGGTTTGAGCAACATTATTTCTGTGACCAGTCACAGGAGTGACTTCCCGCCACAAGGGACCTGGAAAAGGGGTGAGGGTTTCATAAACATGATTTCTTTGACCAGTCATAGGGGTGCCCCCCCCACGATACCTGGAAAATGTGGAGGGGTTTAAAGACATTATTTCTGTGATCAGTCACCTTTCAGCCTTCCCGCTCAACGGGATCTGCAAGGGAGGTAGGGGGTTTGACCAAAATTATTTCTGTAGTCAGTAACAGGGGTGCCTTTCTACTCCCTACGAGAAGCTGGAAATGGGTAGGGGGAAATGGTAGGGAGTTCACCAGCATTATTTATGTAATAAGTCACAGAGGTGCCTCATTACTCTTGTCGTCACTCAGGGCCGGTTGCCACGGTAATGCACAGTACCGAAATAGTTGATCTCAGATGTATCACTAATTGTCTCGGAAACTATCACTCTTGGGAAAAATTCTTTAAAAAGAGAATTTGTATCTCAATGAGATCTACAACTTTTGTCTGAAAAATTGTGCAGAATTTTGCGTATTGACTGAAATAAACTCAAAAATTCATTATTTTCATGGGTTTTTTACATGAAAATCTATTTATCATTCATTTTCTGAGAAATTATCACTCGCAGAAAAAAATATCTGAAACAAAAAATATGCACCTCAATGTGAGACACAAGTTTTGTGAGAAACATTTTGCGAAATTTTGCTTATTGGCTTAGATAAACGCAACTATGACTTTTATGGTTTTTTCATAGCTTCACCATGAAAATGGCCTAGACACCAATTTTCACTGTCAAATTCGTAATTAGCGCATCAAAGTACATAAGTGCCCTGGCGGACTGAAGGAACCGAAAGGAGCCTCTACAGAGTACCCGTAAAGACCCCATTAGGTTCCCATTCGGTTCCTTTTTAAAAAACTCAAAAAAACAGCAAGGTCAACTTTTAAACGGCCGAAATTCGGATTCTACGTTAAATTTTCTATTAGAAACTCAAGGAGTAATCGTAATACTTTCTTTGCAGCGTTAAAAATTTTAAAAAATGTCATTAACTTCTGCCGAAGGTGACTTCAAGCGCACCCATAATAGCTCAAGTCTTATGTTGCGCGCGAAGTTTAAAAATAAAATTCTCTCCAACTGCATCGCAGCGTTGTTGCCTGAGGTTTCCACTGGGTGGCGCTAGCATCCAGACAAAATTCTTAAAGTTACCGACGGAACGTTTATTAACTGCTACTAAAAGAAGATGCACTTGAAGGCGCCTTCGCCCCATGTAAATGACAGGTATTTTATATTTTATAGTTATTAACGGAGCAAGAAAAAGTATTGCGATTGCTCCGTGAGTTTCTAATGCAAATTTTAACGTAGAATCCGAATTTCAACAATTTAAAAGTTGATTTTGCTGTTTTTTTTTATTTTTTTAAAAAGGAACCGAATTGGGACCCAATAGGGTCTTTACGGGTACTTTGTAGAGGCTCCATTCGGTTCCTTCGGTCCGCCAGGGTCTACAAAGTACCCGTAAAGACCCCATTAGGTCCCCATTCGGTTCCTTTTTAGAAACCTTGAAAAAAACAGCGAAATCAACTTTCAAATTGTTGAAATTCGAATTCTACGTTAAAATTCCCTACAGAAGGTCACGGAATAATCGCAATAGTTTTTTTTGCAACGGTAAAAAGTTAAAAAGATTATGAGACGTATAACGCCTGTTAACTGCTACACTTCAAACGCATCGCCTGTAAGTAGCAGTCAACAGGCGTTACACGTCATAATCTTTTTAACTTTTTACCGTTGCAAAAAAAATTATTGCGATTATTCCGTGACCTTCTATGGGGAATTTTAACGTAGAATACAAATTTCAACAATTTAAAAGTTGATTTTGCTGTTTTTTTGAGTTTTTACATTTTCATCATTTATGATTGAGAAAGTATTAGAATTGTCGGAAATTTGACATCACACTTTTTCAACGGATCTCCACGATTCGAGACCCCCTGAATCTGAAAATCAGGTTTTCACGATTGCGTATTGAAAAGAACAAACAATTTATTCTAATGACTTTTTTCGATAAAAAGAAAATTCTCAGAGTTATAGCGTTTTCAAAATTTTTTTAATCAATCGAAAATCAAAATTTGAAGCCGAAAAACGCACGATATGAAAAAAAGTCGAGAGAAGAAAAACATTTCTTTTTGAAATCCCTACAATATTATCGAAACCAATTTTTGAATTTTTTTCAAAGATCGAAAATTCAAATTTTGATTGCACAAAAAATAATGGAAAATAAAAAATTCCATTTTGTGGACAAACTATATAGGATACAAAAAAAGATGAGTTAACAAAACTTTTTATCCCAAAAAAGATCTACAATTTCGTTAAGAATCACTTTTTGATAGGACGCGTACTTTTTGTTTTATTCGTGAAAAATAACGTTGAAAAAAGTAAAATAAAAAAAAATGTGTGGAAAAATGACGAAAGTTACGAGAAAAAATTCCAAATGCATAGAATAAATATCCGAGCACGAAGCGCGAGGTAACCTATTATCGAGCGCGAAGCGCAAGATTCAACCGTCGCGCGCCCTAGGCGCGCTCAAACATGAGAGCGAAGCGAGCCGCGCGCGATGAAATTTTTTAAAAACGAACCGAATGGGGACGCAATGGGGTCTTTACGGGTACTTTGTAGAGGCTCCATTGGGTTTCTTTGATCCGCCAGCGTATGCGGAGTTTAAGTAAAATCAGAGAATTTAGCTATTCGGAACTACACCCATTCCGTCCTTTGATCCTTTCTCTTACGTAAAATAGCTTTTTTTGTCCGTAAGAATTTTTTTCAAGCATTGGGAAAAAAGAAATAAACACACTTATATTTTTAAAAATATCCTTGTTAAAATTAACTTATTATTTGTTATTGTATGAAGAAGGCAACAATCATATTTCTTATTACCTCACTGAGTAAAGATTGAGAAAAAGTTAAAGAATTCAGGAAAAAACTGCAGCTTTTTTGCAGTTACGTACGAGAAGATAGTTGTGAACAGTAATAAATTCTTGAAACAAGTATGTTTGTGACCTTGCATCATTTATTTCTTTGGTAAGTAAAAGGCGGATAAAAAGTTAAAAATTGCCGGAAAACCCCGCAACTTTCTAGAATATCAGAGCAGAAGATACGTACAAACAATCGTTATTTGTTTAAATAATTTTTGTTGCTAAATTCATTTAACTAATAAATCAATTCTGGTGAAAAGAAGGCAATGTTTGAAAATTTCCGGAAAACCGCAACTTTCTGGCATCATTCAATTTGAATATTATTAACAACAATTATAAATTGTGCAACATTTCTTTACATTACTCTATTCGAAATTTAGAGAGAAAGCGTAAAATTTGTGAAAAAGCTAATATTTTCTATCGTTATTCTAAAGGAATATCATTAACAATAATAATTAATTGTTTGAACAGTTATGTTCGTAAAAATTAATTAAATATAAACTCACTCTGATTAAAAATTGGACAAAAAGTGAAACATTTTTGAGCAAACAGCGATTTACCAACTTCATTTTCAGAGAGAAAATTGCTGAAAGGCTGTAAAGTAGTATTTTATGTTTTTTTTAATGTATCAAAAACGTCTTTTTTATGGGAAATCCGTGTTACACATCATGAGGCTTGTGCAGCCTCTAAGTATCATTTTACAAAACCATAGAAACAAAGGTACGTGTATATGTATGTATATGTGTATGGGCATTTGTATGGGCATGTGTAAATATACAAAGGTGTGGAAATCTGCGATTCAAGGATGCTGGTACATGTTTCAAAAACATAAATTATTGTAATAATTTTCCGCTCATACATGGATAAAATATTTACCACTCATATCGTTAACCTCAATTTTTGTTTGAATGAAATATATACATCTTAATCTTATCTCAATGTTGATTCTTTAAAAGTCAAGTGCACAAAATGAAAATCATCATTTTTATTGACCGAAGCCGTTTAGTGATTGCTTTAGTAAGCTTTTCTCACAATGTTAACTAGCAAACTGGTAAATCATTTAGTAAGGCTTATTATTCGAAAATAATGAGAATTCTTAATCAGTTCTTTTTAATTGAATACTCATTATTCATATTGAGGGAGTGCGTGTCAAGTTTTCAGCAAAAGTACACTTTTTTATAAACACTTCAATATTTCCATTATTACTGCAAATATTAACCAATTTTAATTAATCATTTTTTCAATTTCTTCATATTATATAAATAAACTAATTCTGCCAATTAAAACTGAATAAAGCCATACCTTCGTAATTTCAATTTTTGTAACAAGCCTGCATCTCGTAACAATGAAAGGGTAATTCGTTACGAGCAATTCGATGAGCTCCGGGGAGTCTGCCTCGTGAGTGTTACGAGGGTCTATGAGAGAGATGCGAGAATCCACACGAAGCTAACATTGACTGTCACTTAAATTTTTCTCTATTGCTCTCTGCTTTTGATTATTAAACAAAATATAAACATTTTATCGAGAACCTGGTTGTCTTGAAAGCAAGAGAATTATGTTTAGATGACGTTTGCAAGAAATCATACAAAATTGTTCAAAATTGCGACCCGAATCTTACATTTGTTTTTATAACTCTAATAAACTTAACCACTGTGCTAAACCTACGAGTTGAAACTTGATGAAAATGCCATCCTCATAAGCTACAGCTCAAAAAAGTAAAAACACTAAATTTTGAAGTATCTTTTTCTAATTAAATATTTATTATTATACGACGTTATGTAAATATAAAATACACGAACTGTTAACAGGAATATCAATAAAATAATTCTAAAATAAATAATTTACATCTATTACCATTTTTCTTCGTATGTTTGGTTTTTGGGTATTTTATACCATTTTACAACGTTTAAGATTGACATAAAATCTTATTTTTTCTGAAAATTTACAATTTTTTATAAAGATGAAACTTTGAATTTTTTTATTTAAAAAAAGAGGAAACCATAATTTTAAACGCATTCCTTTCAAATATTCATACTGTCGGCCTAGTACTGCACCGATCGTGTAGCTAGGCATTATACAGTACATCTGTACTGTCGCAGAGCTATGCCAGTACTCGCCCATCGCTTGGCTACCAGTGCTGGTTTTTCAGTACTGGTCCAGTACTTGTTTAGCATTGTAGCCTATACTATACGTGTGTACTGGCTAGCCAACTATCGGATTTCCATTACAGGCGCAGTACTGCTCCAGTTATTAATGTTGGCGTGAATAAAAAATTTCCGTTTGGGTGGTTTTTAGATTCTTGTTGGCAGATAATAAATCCACGTTAAATTTCAATGTAATACTAATTCCTGTCGATCTTATCACTACTAGTTTACGACTATAGCGAGATTAAATTAATGCTCCGAAGAACTTTTTTATTCCTGGTTTTATTACAGATGTAAAATCATAATTTTAAAGGAAAATATAGATTTTTTCGTACGTACTGCTAAAATATTCGATAAATCTTGTTACAGAATCGTTTTATATGTTAACGAAAATTATTTTTGGTTCCATGTCTCATTAAATTCTAGATAGGCATATTGAAATGTTGCAAAGCGATTTAAACTTTAGTGTAAATTATTTTTGTCTGCCAATGCCGAATACAACAATCAAATAAAATTTTACATACTTTTAAGTTTTTTTAACTTATTATTTTCGAAAGGTTGCAAAAAATCATAATTGTGTGGATTGATGGTTTCTAGTGTGAAATGGCATTTTCGCTTTACAGTTTAGTAGATCATGACTCTTGTATCTTTTTTTGTTCCTCTTGGTTTTAAGTAAAATATTGTCATCGTGGCACTAATTTATTCAAAGATTTGAAAAAACATTTTAAAATTTTTAATTTAAACGTTCTGAATTTCCCCTAAGTCAAAAAATATAATTGGGGTAATATGTAAATCGCTTTTTTACATCGTCTAAGTAAACTATTGACAAAATTTTCATTGAATACTCTTAACTTCTATTTATCTTTAATAAGGTTGATTCGAAAACGCATATTTTAAATAAAATTATTTATAATTCAAAAATATTCCAAGTTTAGTACATTTAAATATTTAAATGTATAAATGCTTACCAAATAAAAATGTTGTATCTTAAGTGTCAAAATATTAGTCTAATATGAATAACAGGATATAATTGTAATTTTATGAATGACACAAAAGTTGTTTATTCACAAGCGAAGTACCTACACCTCCAGGCCCAACCCTTTTCTCGAGTAGAGGATTCTAATAGCAGGTAAAAGTTGTATTTGACCAACAGTAGTAAGCCCTCCAAATTTTTATTTAATTGGGTAGAATATTCTGTACTGTGCATGAATTTGAACATTTAAATAAAAAAATAATAATTTTAATAGGCCAATAAATTATGGGGATTTTTTATTTTTAGGTACAGTATTTGCTAGTAAATAATATAAAATTATAGAACAAAATTTCTGCAGAAGTTAAACCTGTTGAAAATGTAAAAATATTTTTTTGAATTACATTAACTGCAAATTTAAAAAAAAAACCGTGCTTGAAATCTCAGCTGAGCTCAAATCGAATTAACAAGCCATTTTGTTTTTGTTATACAAAAATATTTCATCGTAGTGTACATGATTCAAAAATTGCTCGAAAAAGACAAAAAGCATAAATTAACACCAGGAAAAAAAATTTTTTTATGGTAAAAAACAATAGAGTTTTATCGATCACAGCTGAAGAATTTTTTTTTTATGCAAATTTGCACAATGTTCCAACATAGGCACAAATTTCGTTTTTCATTTGATTATTTTATATAATTATTACCTATCTAAAACCGATTATACTAAAAATTCAACATAATTTTTGGGTCCATAGGAATTTTTTTTTAATTTTCCAGAATCGAAACTTCTTAGTTTACTTTTGCCGAACATTTTTTCGTATGGGATATTCATCAAATTCGTGATACGTTCATGGGAAGGGAGAAGGGGGAACCTCAAAGTGAAGAAACATAAATTTAAAAAGCATCACGCGCACCGATTTTTAGTGAATTCTAGACGCAGCCATAATTTTTTTTAAATTATGCAATTTTTGTGAAAAATGTAAATTTTTCCGGGAAAAGATTCGCTGAAACTTCAACATATCTAATTTTCCTTCTTGAAAAAATTGATGTATTCTTAGGTATTGGCCCTTAAAGTATATATTGCGTTAAAGTCAAGTGATAAGGAATAGAGTTGTATTTATCTGGTACAAACGTCAGATTGTATGCTTTGACATTTACTTCGATGTTATGTGCTTAGTGTTCATGACAGTATAATGAGTTTATTTTTTGTTTAATAACGTGTCTATGTGCAGGTAAATAAACTTTATTTCAAATATTTTTGCGAGGAAATTAAAATAAATACTGAAACCGATTTTCATGTATTTTTAATGAAATCTTATTCTGCGATTGTATTGGGATACTTGTACTGCCTCCTTCAGAAAATAGTTTATTCTGTTATAAAGTCATAACATTCAAATAACTACCAAAAGTCGAAATATGATATAGAACATTTTTAATTTAATGCTGATACACGTAGTTATTAGTATTAAAACAGTATTACGGATAATAATGATTGACTTGCATTAAACCTATCAAAATCAATCAAATATAAGTCAAAATTCATTTTACTCCTAAAACTAAAACATAAATCGTATTTTGTATCATAAAATTGCTTTGGCGAAGTTTCGAAAAGGGCATAATGCGATATTTTTGAAATTTCGTATACCGGTATATTTTTATACGCTGATTACTGACAAAACTTGAAAAACTATGGGTTTTAATTAAAAATACAGAAAGAGGCGAGACATTCTATAGAGTCCAGTGGGTAGCCTTTTTGTTGAAGTAGCCTTCTCTTCATAATACCCTTTCCACCCATCCCGAGAGATACAAAGAAGACATGGAAGTGGATAGCGTATTTTTTAATGGAGGTATATTAGAAAAAATATAGTCAATATTGGAAATACACACCTAACCGATTAGTAGTCCCCTTTCAAACTAAAGGGTAGAAAAAGAGTCATTCTAGGGGCTAGCGTTTTTGTTTAAGGGGCGATACTGAAAAAAGAGTAGGGGTGAATGGAAACTCACCCACTTCTTTTTCCATTGTATTCTATTGTGCTATATATTTTCTGAAAATCAAGAAAAAAGTTTTAAAAAACTTTCTGTTTAAAAATTATTCTACAAGTTTTAACATTAAAAATATGGCATTTACGGATATTTTAATGGGCATATTCATAATCAGGGCATAAAAATGCATCAATATGAGAGGATAGATCTTTACCTTAATGCTAATTAAAAAGAATGTCGTTATGTAAACAGCGAATACAAATTTGAGCCGCGGCTAATCATAATGGGACCTGCCTTGTTATCTTTTCTAACTCGATCCTTTTAGTTTTTGGACAATCCTACTGGCTTACTGACTTAAGAAACTTATGAAAATCACAAACTTATTGGACTGTACAATAGGGTAAGGTGGGGCGAGATATATAAAACCGAAATAGGTGAAATTTTGATTTGACTAAAAAATGTCATATGGGGCGGAATGAGTCACTGCTCTGGGGCGGAATGAGCCACCTCTTCCTGTGCATTAACCTAACCTCTTAGTATAGCAGTCAGTAGGTTAGGATGCAATTTTTCATATGCAGTTTTTCTATTTACCCTTTCTGGTGTTAGTTACGGTAGAGGTTAGGATTAACGATTACATCATTTTGAAGTTAAATACTTTAAATTTTCCGTTCAATTTTGGAAAGCTATGTGTAAGATATGTTTTCATTTTAAAATACTCAAACTTAACAAGTCTCTCAATTACAAACAATATATAATAAGTCGCTAATTATTAAGTGACCCATCTCGCCCCAATGCCTGGCTCATCCCTCCCCAGGAATGGGGTGATATGAGCCAAGCGCACTTGTTCTTTATTTTCATTTCTAACTCCGCATATACTTTTTAGTTACTTTTATTTTGGAAAAATTTCAATTAAAAATGTTTGTAGAATATATATATATATATTGCTTTACTTCCAAGCAATTAATTAACAGATTTTAAATACTGAAGTGAAAAGGATATCTATTGTCATCTCGCCCCACCCTACCCTATGCAAGTAAAATTCAATGCGAATTATAAAATAAAAAATAAAATTTTAATAAAACGGCGGAATACGCTAGAGATAAAAAATAACTGTAAAGTATAAAACACAAATCTTATATAATATCATACTTATTTATGGTATTAAAGAGTGAAATCTGATATAATAAAGTTATTAATATCCTAAAAATAACATCTTGAAATCAAATGAATCAACGTATTCAACAGTGTTACATCGCCGTACTCTCATTTATAAAGATATGAAATGTGCGGATAGGTGAAATTAGAAGCAGATATAATTTAATAAAAAATATATCATATAAAATATATTTGCATAATATAAACGCAAGGCTGTTGAATAAGCTCATTAATTTGATAAAGAAAATTATTCTTAATTTTGAAACATTTATAATTTTATTATCAGATTTTACTAGGTGTAAAGTAAATAAATATAATTTTATAAAACAACAATATTGTTTTATAGTGTAGAGTTATTTTCTATTCTAGGCTTATTCGACTGAGTTTTTTAAATAAACGTTGACTATACTATTACAATGAAATGATAAGATAAAATTAAGCGATACTGTATAAAATGGACGAGTATACTTGATGAACCAGGTATCAGACATTGCCTGTTTATAGTTCGTACCATAAATGAAAAAAATATATTTTATTTTGAAGTGACCGTTTTATTTGTGTCGGTAATTTCTTGTTCAAATGTTCTATATATGTTTAGCAGATCAAATAAAAAATGTAAACTTCTATCAATTTTATAATACGATAATAGAGTTGAAATTGTATTTTTCACTTATATTTAACAAACATTTGCTCTACGACGTAAAAGATTATCTGTAGAGTATACAGATTGCCATTATTCATTTATAGGCGATATATCAAAAATGCAATCAAAGAAATTATATATAACGAATGATTTTCTTAAAATTAAAAATATGTGAATAGTGTGAGGTAATTGAAATGTAATTAATCACTTTAATGAATACTTATTAATATATACTTGATGTGTAATTGAACCTTCGAATTCAGAGTTTAAATGAGATTTCAGCTTACCACATTAGTGAGTTGTATCGAGTTTTCAGTCATAATGGGAATATTGTAATTTGAAGAATTTAAAAATTAATTTCTAAGCACATAGAAATTCTTCCAAATTTATTTTCTTTAGCCCTCAATGACAATCGTTCATATCTTCGACTGTAACAGGCAAGAATATACACACTACTAAGTGGGAATTTTTCGAGCGGGAAAGACGATCTCTCATTAATTGGATGCCAACAACGAAGTGCCAACAGACACAATCACGTGCCAGTATATAGGCGATTTAGGTTTCAATGTGGGGCCGTCCATAAATCTCGTGACGCTGGAGGGGAAAGATGTTAAGGGGGTATCCCTATATAGATCGCGAAAAATCGAAGACAACTTTGGGAATTTTTTGTAACAAAACTACACAATATTTCGATCTCAAATTTGGACTGATATTTATTGACATTTTATTACAATAATTTTTTTTAATGCAAAATGTTAATAAACAAATCCGCCATGACGCGCGAAAGTTGACAACTTTTTTCCCCTCTGGTTTTACGGGCAACGCCATCGGTCCTGTGCCTCTCTGAAACATTTCAATCGGTTTTTTTGTGATCATAAGATCTATACCTCGTCCATATACCAATTTTCAAAGCATGGGCAAATTATTTCACAGAATGACAGAAAAAAATTTTCGAATTTAAAAAAAAATTGTTCATGAAAATAAGTGGTTGAATAATAATTTTGCACAAAAAAGAGATATATCGACTAGACAATTAAATTATATTCAAAATAGCGTTTTTTTATTTCGATAAGGTGAAACTTCATTGAGTTCTCGTGCCCATAAATTCGGAAAAGCGACAAAATCTGATTTCGAGATAAACGCGTTTTAAGTCTGAGTGCGCACCTGCCTACCTGCTCCGCGCGCTAAAGGACGTTAGCAAAAATAGCCATAGCAGCTAAACCGCTCAGAATTTCGGTCTAAAATTGTAACAGAGTACTTTTAAAATGTTATACTTTCGATTTGTACAATAAAAAAATTGATTTTTTCATCAATCTATATAAGGATACCCCCTTAAGGGACGTCACTATTTGTCATACGGGGGGGGGGGAGGGGTCTACGCGTTACGTGACAAAGTAAATCCAATAAAATTGCTTACTTATTTTATTTTTGTAATTTTATTATATCGACTACGAAAAAGACTGCAAGAAAATTCTCCTAAATTTTTGCTTGTTCTTAGGTAATAATAATATTTAAATGAAAAAGATTTTATTTTCCCTTCCCAATAGGAAGTAGGAGGGTGATACTTTATAACGTGACCCAGAGGGGGGCGGGTCACAGCGTCACGGTCTGCCAAGAGGGAGGGGGCGGTCAACTTTGATTTTTAGCTGGTCCCTGTGTTTTAACGTCGATTTAAGTCTGCTTCCGAAATAATAAGAAGAGTCCCAATATTCGCAATTCTCATATTCGCTGGAAAAATACGTGATATTCCTCTTCTCTTGGTCACTAGAAGTCTTTGGCAGTCGGCCTAATATATATTTTTTTTAATTTCCCATGATGATTCGCATACAATTCGTCATGGAAATCATCCCTGCTGAAAATCCACACATATGGCTCTATAGAGACAAGGCCGTAGCCAGAAAAAATTTCAGCGGAGGCTGAAATTTCCAAAAAAAAAAATTTTTTAACAACATTTTTTTTCGAAATTTGAAATTTTTTAAAGGCTTCCAAAACTGGAAAAAATTTGATTTTGACAAACGCCGACATTAACGTTAACGAAAAAATCTTACAGGAAACTTGGTCCAGTTTTCATAACTGCCCGTAATTTTTCTGTGCGACCATTGGTTGCTGAGATATCGTCAATCAAAGACGAAAGGGTTCTTTTTTATTTAAAGTTCGACACGTCAGTGAAAAATGGTTCAAATCGCGCAGAACATGTAGCTCCGAAATTTTTTTGCCAAAAGATCTCAAAACTAAAAACTTAAAGCTTCAAAATCTTTTTTAAAGCCTTGATACGAGCATTATTCACTGAGATAAAGCATTCTGAAAAATCACTAAGAATTCGGAAAATTTGTTTTAATTCCTTAATTTTTATCTCCTTCGTTCTAATTTGGGACTCACCAAACCATAAACAATGAGGGTCACATTTTATGTTGGAGTTTCGCCTTAAGAAATATTTTGCTATTGTATTTTTGCCATTTTTATTTTATAATATCATAATAAACTTGAAAATGTGTTTGTGAGCTTTTTGAACGACACAAAAATGTACATAAATCACAGTCGAAATTAGAATTATTGCAGTTTTTTAAAATTTTTAATTTGGTAGTTAAGAGCATTATTTTCTACACTTGTGATTCAGCATGTCAGAAGTATTTATTTTCAATCCAAAGAAAATTTTATTCATTTTTACCTCACCCAGGTGCCATTCAGCTTTCGGCACGGTTTTCACACCTCTACTTGGGAGTTAATTTCTTCGGGACGACCCCTGGACAATTGTCCACGACTGCTTATTTATTTTTGTAACCATATTCAGCAGAAACCCTTGGTACAGGGATCCTCTATCCGCAACCCGAGGACGCGTTCGGTGGTTTGTCATAGGCCCTTCGGTTTAATTCTAGAGGAAACAAAACCGAACCGAATGGCGAACCTAACATATATGCTAAATATATATATAATTAAAAATTTGGCATAAGGACAACCGCAGGATTTCGCCGGGAGCGGGTGCTAATCTGAAAAATTGCACACGCTCCCAACTAAATCGCGGTAAAATTTCAGCCACAACCACGTCTCGCGACCGCGAGATAGGTGGTTACAGTCTGTAAAGGAATCAATACGACGATCCATCAAAAGCCTCATGCACCCTAAGAACACGGAGCGACCCAAGGATTCGGTTCGGTTTTTATTCCTCTAGAATCAAATCGAAGGGCCTATGACAAAGCCACCGAACGCGTCCTCGGGTTGCGGATAGAGGGTCCCTGTACCAAGAGTTTCTGCTGAATATGGTTACAAAAATAAATAGGCAGTCGCGAACAATTGTCCAGGGGTGGTCCCGAAGGAATTAACTCCCAAGCGGAGGTGTGAAAACCGTGCCGAAAGCTGAATGGCACCTGGGTGAGGTGTCTAGAACGGTGACTCTGGGATACCGGGCGACCTCTCAGAGTACGCAGCCTTATCCTTGCATGCAGGGCTCTACAAGGATGGACGAACCCCTTTCCCTAGCTTCTCGTGGGAACAAGAATCACAACACCAAACATAGTTGTAGTAAATGCGGTTGAAAACAACAGAACGCGCAGGGCTCCCGACAATGGGTCGACCAAGAATGCCGACCAATCTAGAGCTGGTGGAGCCAATGAAAATGGATTCAATGCGATGGATCGGCGGGATCTCGCGACTTTTGGGTGGACGGAGCGACTGAATCACGACTTGCTAGAGTGCTACGATGCGAATTTGGCCCCTGAACGGGGTTACATGGCACGGCTGCATGCTCTGAGGTACGAGAAACACCTGGAGCTATCGCACTTTTCGCAGCAACGTCTGCGAAATCACGCTGAACTACTCCGAAAAAGGGGCTATGTAAGCGGAACGCCTACTCTACCACAGCTAGAACAAGCCGGCAACAGAGAAAGAAAGGCGACACTAAGACCAACCGCGGGCAGGCACCCAATAGAGGAAGAGCGATGCTTTACGACCCGGAAAAACATTAACACCAAGGTTTCTCTCAAGCCTAAAGATCTGGCTGAAATGGATGACGAGCTTCGTGAACATTTTTCCGGAGAATCCGACCTCTAACGTAAAACAAAACCAACGGTTGATCATAAGACCAAAAGACGAATGCATCAACTTGCTATAAAGATAGGCTGGGAAAGACAGTGCGCGTCCCGCATTCAGTGTGTGATTGACTACATCACATCTGGCAGGAATTTTACCGCCAATGTTCGAAAGTTCGCGCGCAAACTTCGGACCCGTTATCACACACTTGTCAAAGCTGCTGACCATCAGGCTCGAAGCATTTTTGAGAGAAGTCTACGAAGTGCAGCATAGAGTGGACGAAGACTCAGAAAATATAAATAGCTTCAAGGAGTTATGTACTGCCCCCGTAACACCTGATAAAGAATACCCACCCATCACTACCAAGGAGGTGAAAAAAGTATTAAGAAACCTTCTGGTGAAAGAAGTTATCTTCAACCCTAGAGCCTGGATTGATTATCGGAAAGCTTCCGATTCGACCTCCCATAGACTTATCATCTGTCTTTTGGAAATCTTAAAGGTTCATCCGCAAATAGTTAGGTGCATAGAGAGATTGATGCCGCTTTGGAAAACCAGATTTACTATCTCATCTGGAAAAAATCGTGTGACAACTAACAGGGTCACCTTTCAGAGAGGTGTCTTTCAGGGCGACACCATGAGCCCACTTTTCTTTTGCCTTACATTATTGCCACTATCTCTAGCACTTCGCCATTCCGACGGGTTATTGTGCGGCAAACCTGCAGATCGAAAGTACAAGATTACTCATGCATTTTACATGGACGATCTTAAGATGTATGCTAAAAACAAAGAGCAACTACATCTAGCTCTAGGGATTGTCAAGCGATATACTAAGGAAATTGGAATGGAATTTGGATTAGCAAAATGCTCCAAGGTTTATTTGAAGCGAGGCAAACTTAATGGCATCCCTGTAGATCCTGAGCTCGTTGATAGAAGCGCTATACGACACCTTTGCGCTGGAGAGACTTATATATACCTGGGCGTGCCACAGAACCGCATTCAGGATGTGACATCTATAAAGGATACTCTCCGAAGCAGATACAAACGTCTTATCCGACAGATTTGGTCTTCCGAACTGTCGGCGTAGAACAAAGTATCTGCAACGAACATGTTTGCCGTCCCGGTAGTACTCTATTCATTTGGAGTAGTTCGATCGACGAAGAACGAGCTCAGATCCCTTGATATCGGGACAAGAAAGGTTATGCACATGAACAAAAGCATGCATCTTAAGTCTTCCGTTCCGCGACTGTACAT
>NC_046666.1:92547524-92554821 GCF_010883055.1 Belonocnema kinseyi
TCGGACTTGACTTCAGTATTAGGGGTGAGCAAAATGCATCAAATCTTATCTATCTCGAGTACTCACTCCTGAAAGCCCGGATTAAGAAAGCACAAGAGAAACTTTCGTGAAGAGCTCCTCGATAAGAGGATGTACGGTATATGATCGGGTAAATGATCTCCAGGTATACCATTTTTAAGGTGAAAAAAACAATGAAAAACCCGATATTATTATTTAATTTGATATTGTTGGTGTTGCTGGCAATAAATAAATTACTAAAATGCCAAATTTTTAAATGGCGGATTCAAAATGGTGGCCGTAAATTAATTTTTTTCATTTGTATGTAATGTTTCTTTTAAATACCGTAATATCTTTTTAATGTTCGTTATAAAAACCTACTATTAACAATCCTTATTATTATTGTTTTTGAAATATCAATAGCGAGTCCAATATGGCGGATACAAAAATGTTGTATAATAACAAGGCCAACCCCAACTTAGTCTTTAAAACTCTTCTGTGACCATACGATTTTTACGTCACGAACTATATAAACCATATATAGTTTTAAGGGTTTAAGTCATCGCTGATTTCGAATTTGCCATTACTTTTGCAAAATTAATTTGTTTAAACGAACTAATTTTATAAAACTAATCGCATGTTTAGATTAAGCTATATCTGATTAATATAGTTCGTGGCCAAAAAATCTTATGGTCACAAAAGAGTTTGAAAGACTGAGTTGCCATTGGCCTTATGCAACATTTTTTTATCTGCCATATTGGACTCGCTATTGATATTTTTTTAATAATAATAAGTATTATCGCAAATAGGTTCTTGAAACGAACATTAAAACAGTTTGTTTAAACAAATTAATTTTGCAAAAATAATGGAAAATTCGAAATCAGTGATGTCTCAAACACTTAAAACTATATATGGACCATATTGGACTCGTTATTGATATTTCAAAAATAATAATAATAAGGGTCGTTAATAGTAGGTTCTTATAACGAAAATTAAAACGATATTACTATATTAAAACGATCATTACATACAAATGAAAAAAATTAATTTTCGACCACCATTTTGAATCTCGGCGTCCTGAACAAATTTCTTAATGAGCGCAAAGCCAAAACTCGAAGGGTCCTGAGATAAGGCCCCCCGAATTGAGTATAATGGGGTATCGACTCTACAAGTTCACTCGGTTATTTTCCTTACTCGGAAGATTTTTTTCGGTTCTTTGACTGAATAAGCTCCGTCGGTCACTAGGCACCTACTTTACAGAAAACTAGAAAATCATTTTATTCCTTTAGTTAAAAAGCCAGTTTACAACATTATCCCCTTTTACTCTATATAGTTAGTGAACGTAATATTATTTTTAATAATAAACATTATTTTCTGAATAATAAAAATAAAAATGTTATTTTTGCGTAAACTATAATTGCAAAAGTCGGTCTTAATATCTCTTAAACCTACTTACATTTTACATTCTCATTCATGACAGTGTAATGTAATCGTCCACATTTTGGATCTCTACTTTTTAACGGATCTTTACGTTTTGGCACTCACAGAATTCGTAAATCATACAATTTTGTCGGTGTGTGTCTGAATGTCTGTTTGTATGGTATGTATGGTTACCTGAATGTTGTAGCCACTTTGACTTTAACAGGATTTCTCCAAACGAGTAAGTCTGTGATACACCACATAAGGGTTCCAAATTGACGCAGTTCGTTAAGCAGATAATTCATATCTTAAGATTATAATTGTTTATATTATAAACAAAATCAGTAATCAGGCATTTTTCGATGGAAACTCTTTTTTTCTATGTCAATTTTTTTTAATTAAGGAAATTTATGATAATTACAGCAAAATTCATAATTTGTTCATTAATCGTATGATTTTTTAAAACAAATTTAATAAGCAAATTCATTATTCGGGCATTTGTCGGCAGAAAAATTCGTTTTTTTCAATGCCAGTCTTTTCAGTTGGGAACTTCATGACAATTTCAGAAACATTCATAATAAGTTGATAAATATAATGATTTCTTTAAACAAATTTAATGAACAAATGCATTAATCAGGCATTTGTCTAGAGAAAAATTAATTTTTTCTATGTCAACTTTCTTAACGCTAGAAGGGATGGAGGGTCCAAATTGGAACTTTTTGACATTCAAAGCGCTGCTGCCATCTTAAAAGTTTTTTTAGGCGCCAACGCCCTATTCCTATGATTGGATGCTTAGTATCTATGCGGAATTGCTTAAAACTGTGAAAATGTGGCTAGGATACAACTTGGACCCTCGGCCTTCTATGTATGTAATTTTGTCGGCCCTTCTAGTGTTAATTGGGAAGTATATGATAACTTGAGCAAAATTCATGATTATTTTATCAATTCTACGATTCTTTAAACCAATTTAACCAAAAAATGCATTATTCGAGCATCTGTGGACGGAAAAATTCGTTTATTTCGATGTTAGTCTTTTTAATTGGGAACGTCATGATGATTTAAGCAAAATTCATAATTTTTTAAATCAATTTCATGATCATTTTAAAGAAATGCATTATTGGGGCATCTGTCCACGGGAAAATTATATTTTTTTTTCGATTTCAGACTTTTCATTGCGATCTTCATAATAAATTTCAATTTTTTTTTACAACTTCAAGTTCTTGCAATTCAAAAAGAAAATTTTTACGATTTATACTCATAAGCTGTTGTGATACGGTGAAAAAAGCTTCAAAATGAGCCCATGAACATTTAAAATTTTAACTATTTCGGAAATTATTGAAAATTCAGGAAAACATTGAAACTTGCACTACTTTTTGCAATATCTACTTAAAAACACGATTTTTCGCAATTTTTATTTGTTTAAACATTTTTTTCAATATTTTGAATTCATTGAAACAGGATGTTATATACAACAATCTCTTCGACTTTAAAAAAAGAAAAGAATGATGTATATTAACATCTGATTCCGATGAAAGGAAAAGATTGTGCACAAGGAAACCAGATGGGGGACATTTGTCACCCACAGGAGCCGGTGAGGCAAACAAAATGTTTAGGATCCGTCTAGAGTTAATAATGGTCGGCTTTACACCAACGAGCGAAAGGTTAGTTACACGTGCGTAGTACTGTTGGGGGGAGTGAAACTTTCGCCTTGAAAACAGCGTGGAAGAGGTGTTGCCAACTCATAAAATTTAAATACGCCAGCTGATCGAAACTGTCGGTAACGTAGGTCATCAAAATTAAAGTTAGCAACCCTTCCTTTACGACATTTTCGGGGCGAAAGTTTTGCTCCGGCCAACAATTCTACGCGCGTTCCGCTCGTCGGTGTAAAGCCGACAAATGTCGTGCGACTTCAATCGTACTTTCGTGACTTCGTTAGACTCTAGTATTCGAATTCGTTAGTTGTTGACTTCGATGAATTCAAGCGATGACTCTCGACTTCGTTCTGACTTCGTCCTGCCTTCATGACTCGGTTTGACTCAGCGCGTACTGTATATTGCAGCGTGATACCCTTTTCGATTATTTGTATCCCACTTGATCTCAACCTCGATGACTTCGTTCTAACTTCTTAATGGCTCTGCACGTCACTTCGTACTGACTCGGCACTGACTTCGCACGACATTAGGTTCATCTTTTCTGACTGACTTCGTTGTATGACGACTCTTTCCTTATTCTTATACAACTTCAAGTATAGTTTTACTAACTTCGCCATTGCTACAACGACTTTAACGTTACGAGTTCATGTTTTTCATAGTTTTACGTGATTTCGTTAAGACTTCACGAAAAATTCTAACGTTCGAAACGTTCGACTTCAGAGTGAATAGCTCCTCGAAAAAATGTTTATATTTTGTTTCATAATTAAAAAAGAGAGAACAATAGAAAAAAATTGCAGTAACAAACAGCGTGGATTCTCGCAGCATTCTCATCGACCCTCGTGAAACTCAAGAGGCAGGTACCCTGGGGCGCGTAGAATGACCCGTCGAATTACTCGTAAATCATGACCCTTTCATTGTTATGAGATGCAGATCAGTTACAAAAACTCAAAGAATGAGAGCATGGATTGATTAAATATTAATTAGCAGAATTAGTTTATTCATACAATTGAAAGAATTTTAAAACAAGATTCATGAAAATAGATTAATATTTGCAGTTTTTAAAGTGCACACGAAAGTAACGCCGAGTATGTCGTAGCTTTTCGAATCATAGGGAACCAATTATCCTTTCACTGACACTGGAAAGGATGACTGGATTTAATTTTAATTACCAGAATTAGTTTTCTTCATATAATTGGAAGAAAGAGAAAAAAATATTCATAAACATCGGTTAAAAATTGCAGTAAGAATGGAAGGGTTGAAGTCCATGCAAAAGTGTAGCTTTGTCGACAACATGACACCGAGCTTGACATCTAATCTGTCAATCTGAATAGTAAGTACGTACTCTAAGCTGCTGATTAAAAAGTGTTATTAAATTCGATTAATAAACTTTAATTAATGAATTAGCAGTTTGTTAGTTCAAAATGTGGGAAAAGCTTACGACGCTTGAATTTCAAATGATGAACATTTTAATAAGATTCCATGAAAACTGAAATTAAAAATATTAGTGGTAAGTATTCTACCTATATTTAAATGGGAAAAATCATTAAAATGTATGTTTTTGAGGGATGTACAGAATCCTTGAATCGAAGATTTCCACACCTTTATATTCGAAGTTCTATATATCTTTATGAAGTTTCCACATCAATTGTTCTATGGATGATAAATGATAGTTTAAAAACTTCTGTCAAAATAATTCTATTTTTCGAAGCGCTGTATCACACACTTCAGATACTTCAAACACACACACGCCAAATGTGGTTCATCAATGATAATTAGTGAACCTTTCATTAACAGGAAAATGTATTTCGTAACGTTTTGAAGGCGATACAACTAATTTAAATCTCGTGCACTTTATACAAATTTGCTACCATTTACCATTTTAGACAGGAGCGCGCGCGTGCGCGCGTGTGTGTGTGTGTGGGATAGCGCTTCAGAAAATATAATAATTTTAACAGAAGTTTTTAAAGTATCATTTGTCATTCGTAGAACAATTTATGTGAAGGTTGTATAAAGATAAAGAAGATCTATCTCCAATAATAGTAAGTAAATTAATGACCAAAATATGCCGTTTCTTTTCAATTTAAATATTTCACCGAAACCTGGATTGGAACTTGGAAACTCGAAAATTACCGAATATAAAGGTGTGAAAATTTGTGACTCAAGAATGCTGTACATCTCTCAAAAACATGCATTTTAATAATTTTTTCCGTTTATATATAGATAGAATATTTACCACTCATATGTTTAACTCCATTTTTCATTAATCTTATTTTAATGTTCATTATTTGAAATTCAAGTGCACAAGATGAAAATGACAATTTCTATCGACAGAAGTCAGTAAGTAATTGCTTTCAGCGCCAGATTAATATTTTTCGGGGCCTGGGGCTAAACCTCGAAGAGGCCCTCTTAAGGGCAGAGAAAATCCCAATTTTTCTGTAACGTACGTAATTTTCTGAAATCAGGGGTCCTTCGGTCCCCTGGGGCCTGGGACACTAGCCCTACCGTGCCCCTTGGTAAATCCGGCGCTGATTGCTTTAGTAAGCTTCTCTCGCACTGCTAACTAGCAAACTTCTAGTTCATTCAGTAAAGCTTATTTCGAATTTATTAAAACTTTTTAATCAGCAGTTAAGATTAAGTACTTACTATTCAGATTAGTAGCTCTCTGATTCGCGGGCCTTTTTCACGGAGCGCGACTCTCATTTTGCGGAGGTCACTTACACCATCCCCCCACCCTTAATTTTTGAGTTTTCTATAGACCACTGAATTGCGCCTCAAATGCGCCAACCAAAAGAAATTTTTGTGCCACAGAACTGTAGGAGCTATACCAAGTGTTTCGCGGAAGCAGCGTCACGCCTCCCCCCATTTAAAAAATCAAAATTTAAATCACATGATATTGAAGATCAATAAATGCGCTCATATGCGCCGTAAAGAAAAAAATGTGCGCTACATTGATAACACAGTTATCAGCGATCAAAGTAGGGGGGGGGCTTGCGTGACTTTTCTAAATTGAAAGCATTTTTCAAATTCATCATAGTTATTTTGATAACTTCAAATAAGCTCATATGCGCAATAAATTTTGTTTGAAAATTTTCAAAATTGCCGAAGATATGGAGGTGATTAAATTTTACAAAGTGATGACCAAGAAAATAAAAAGTTTGCAATCCGCATTGAATAAGGGAGTGTCCTATGGAGTTTCAAACGCGCTTATATGCGCCACTTTCCAAATTAACAAAAAACCATAATCAACCCCCCAATTACCACTTGTTACGATCCAATATTCAATGATATCTCCAAATAACTTAAATTGAAGCATGAAAATTATCATTGTCTCCTCATATAGCATTTTAAATGCGCTCATATGTGCCACTTCCGAAATTGACAAAAAACCACAATCCACCCCCTCATTATCACTTGTCACGATCCATTATTCGATGATATCTGTAAATAACTTAAATTGCATTATAAAAATGTATAATGATGGTTTTTGGTCCGTTTCGAAAGTGACGGATATGAGCGCATTTGAAATCCTATACAAAGAGGTCATTATAAATTTTTATATTGCAATTTAAGTTATTTGGAGGCATCATCGAATAGTGGATCTTAATAAGTGGTAATGAGGGGTTGATTATGGTTATTGTCAATTTCGAAAGTGGCGCATATGAGGCCATTTAAAATGCTATACGAAGAGACAATCATAAATTCCATGCTGCAATTTAAGTTATTTAGAGATATCATCAAAGAGTGGATCTTAATAAGTGGTAAGAGGGGGTTGATTATGGTTTTTTTGAAAATTTCTAAAGCAGCGCATATGAGCGCGTTTGAAATCCTATACGCAGAGGTCATTATAAATTTTTATATTGCAATTTAGATTATTTGCAGATATCATCGGGTAATGAATTGGTAACAAGTGTTAATTGGGGGAGGGGGGGTGATTATGGTTTTTTGTCAATTTCGAAAGTGGCGCATATAAGCGCATTTGAAATCCTATCCGAAGAGTGAATTATAGATTTTTGTATTGCAATTTAGGTTATTTGGAGATATCATCGGATAGTGGATCGTAACAAGTGGTAATGAGGGAGTCTGTTATGGGTTTTGGTCAATTTCGAAAGTGGCGCATATCAGCGCGTTTGAAATCCTATATGCAGAGGTCTTTATCAATTTTTATATTGCAATTTATATTATTCGGAGATATCATCGGGTAGTGGATCGGTAGCAAGTGTTAATGGGGG
>NC_046666.1:92554921-92563878 GCF_010883055.1 Belonocnema kinseyi
ATATTGCAATTTACGTTCCTTGGAGATATCATCAGGTAGTGGATCGGTAGCAAGTGGTAATGAAGGGGTTGGTTATGGTTTTTGGTCAATTTCGAAAGTGACGAATATGAGCGCGTTTAAAATCCTATACGCAGGGGTCATTATAAATTCTTATATTGCAATTTATATTATTTGGAGATATCATCGGGTAGTGCATCGGTAACAAGTATTAACTAGGGGGTTGATTGTGATTTCTTGTCAATTTCAAAAGTGGCGTATATAAGCGCATTTGAAGTCCTATTAGAAGAGTTCATTATAAATTTTTATATTGCAATTTAGGTTATTTGAACACATCATCGGACAGTGGATCGTAACAAGTGATAGTGAGGGTGTTGATTATAGTTTTCTGTCAATTTCGAAAGTGACGCATGTGGGCGCATTTAAAATCCTATACGAAGAGACAATTATAATTTTTATAGTGCAATTTAAGTTATTTGGAGATATCATCGAATAGTGGATCGTGACAAGTGGTAATGAGGGGGTTGGTTATGGTTTTTGGTCAATTTCGAAAGTGGCGTATATGAGCGCGTTTGAAACCCCATAGAAAACTCCCTTTATCAATGTGGATTTCAAACTCTTATTCTGTTGGTCGTCATTTGTAAAATTTTGTTATCACTTTATCCCCCTACAAAATATGATATCTTTGTTAATTAGCTAGCACAACATTTTTTATTGGGGGGGGGGCATTTGAGCGCAGTTGAAGTTATGAAAGAAAGGTATGATGAATTTGAAAAATTGTTATTAGTTTGGAAAAATCACGCCAGCCCCTTGTCCATTTTGATCGCTGATAACTCGGTTATTAATGTGGCGCAAAATTTTTTCTTTGTGGCGCCTATGAGCGTATTTGAAGATCGTCAAGATCATGCGATTTAAATTTTGAATTTCCAAAATGGGTTGGATAGCGTGGCGCCCCCCGCCCTGTATCACCTGATATAACTTCCACAGTTTTGTGCCGCCAACATTTTTAACTGTGGCACATTTGAGCGCATTGGAGGCGCAATTCAATGGGCTATAGAAACCCCAAAAATAAAGAGTGGAGGGGACTGGTGTAACTGACCTATTGGGCGGCTTTAAAATGGAATCCCGTTTTCCCAGACTAATAAATTCCCTACAGATTGTAAAACTCGGATCCAGCCCCAGTTTGATATTGAGTACCTATTATGCCACACTCAGCTTTCCTATTGTCAGAGATTACAGCCGGTTTAAATAAATAAATGATTTGATATTAAGGAATTTAATTTTAATATTCTGCATTCAATTCATTACATAACGACGAGACGATTAAAAAAAGATAGAAGATAATTGGTTAATCCGTCCAGTTTCTGAATATACTTTTTTTTCTTTTCTCCGATTGTACGACAAAAAAAATACTGAGAAAGATGCTGCAACTAGACTTCGAAATTGTTGAATTGCAATAGTATGGAATGTCCATTTATTTTATTTTCCAGGTTGAAACTTAAAGAGTATGAAATTTGCTGCCTTTTATTGACATTCAGAATTTTTCTATCTGTTTCCTTGAATCTTTATTTGTTTCAAATACAACTGGTTTTGTCATAATTAATGTGCTGTTGGTCAGAATTGATTACATATTTTGCTTCAAGATTCGTATTTTGTGGGTCAATTTCACTGCTTTTCATTCGAAAAATTAAAATATTATTCACAGAAAGCGGAGGAGCTTACTTTTTCGAGGTGTGGACCGAGCCATAGAATTATAATATTAAATGGCACAATGTGTACAGTTTATACTATGTTAAAATTCTACAAAAATTATAAATATATTTTCAAGCGATTTACAAGATGGAGTGTCTACGAAATAAACCCATACTGATAAATTTTACCCCCCCCCCCCCCCCCCCCCCCCCCCCCCCCCCCCCCCCCGCAACGCCAAAAATGTGACCCAAAAATAAAAAACCTACATTTTTACGTTCATTATTGTTACTTTTTACAAAAAATCCGTCGTCTTGATCATACAAATAGCTACTAGTGGACAATTTGAATATTTCCCATTACTTTTTAATCAATTTTTGATTGTTTAAAGAAATTTAAATTTTTGAAAAAATTATTTAATTTTAAAAAATGCAAAAAATAATCGGATTTTCTGATTGAGGTGTGATTTTTTTTCATTGTTTGGAGTAGTGCGTTTTTATAAAAACATTATGCAATCATTTAAAAAATTATTTATTGTCTATTTTCCAAATTTTTGTAAATTGAGCCAGAGATGTCCACTTTTTCTAAATTGATATCCTATTCTACGTTTTGTTAATTTAATGATTAATTTATTATAGTTATTATTAATTTAATTTTGTTAATTTTCTTAATCAGTTTTTTTCGATAACTAAATAGTGATTTACATGAATGTATAGTGTATAGAAAGAATATATGAACGACTTTTTAATTGTTTGAACAAATATAATTTGTTTAAATAATTACTTTTCGAAAAATACTTTTGAAATTTTTTATTCAATTATTTATTGTTTTTTTTTTCTTAAAATTATCTTCAAATTAAGTATGGATGGTTTACATCAACAAAAAAAGAACTTCAACAAAAAATCAACAAAAAATGCTGAGTGTACCAATTTACAAAAAGTGGACACATATACCTCACTTGTTAGAAGTTTTGAAAATAAACAATAAATAATTGTTTAAATAATTAAATAATCTTTTTAGACAATTTTTATATTTATATATATGATTATATTATATTATTAATTACATTGAAAATTTTTCTAAAAACATTATGTAATTATTCAAAAAATTATTTATTGTTTATTTTCGAAATTATTAAAATGCTAAGCAGTTTTTTCTTGATGTTGTCGTTGTCTGTAATGGGAAATATTCAAATTCTCCACTAGTAATTATTTATATGATCAAGATGACGGATATTTGCTAAAAAGTAACAATAATGAACGTAAGAATGTAGTTTTTTATTTTAGGGTCATATTTGTGGCGTTGCGAGGGGTGGAAATAAAATTTATTAGTATGCATTTATTTCGCAGACGTTCCATCTTGTAAATTGATTGGATATATATTTATAATTTTTTTTAAAATTTTAACATAGTATAAACTGTACACATTGCAGAGCTGCCAGATCGTGGATGAAATTTACCCCCACCATACCTACCGTTTGGGAGCCGCAAAACAGAAGGTGCATGATTACCACTGTGAGTTCGGGTGTAAGCCGAAAATGCATGATTCGACTTCGGTTTTCTGCTGTACGATGATTGTAGATCTGATAGCTTCGGAAGACTTCGGTGGTCTTCTATTTATATCTCGATCCTCATGTGAAAGAAATCGATGAAACTGGCGAATTTAATGTTTCGCGTGATTCTTCATTTCTCTACTATTGTACATATTATTAATGTTAATATTATAATTATAAAATATAACATTAATTTTAATTAATAGTTGACTAACTTTTAATACAAATAGTTAAATTTTCAACTAAAACGATAAGTTTTCTGCAAACAAAATTTGCTAAATTTGTTTTAAACAAAATATTAAAATTTTTAAACCAAACGTTAGACTTTTAATCAAAATGCTGAATTGTATAAGAAAAAAAGGCATTTTTAATCAAATACATGAACTTTGCACACAAGAAGTTTATTTTCCACGAAGTATAATTTTCTTGTAGTTTAAAGAAATTAATTTTTAAACAAAACCAAAAAAAAATTCTACAAAATAGTTCAATTATCAGAAAACAAATTTTGTCAACTAAATTGATAAATCATCAACCAAAAGAAAACTAAATTTTTAAGAAAGCAGTTCCACTTTTAACCAGAAAAATTGAAAAAAAAAAGTTAAAATTCTTTGAAATTGCTTTAAATTATTGAAAATATTTGAAAATTCCTTAAAATTTTTTAAAAGAGCCTAAAATATTTAAAATCCTTTAAAATTTCTTGAAATTTTACAAAGCTCTTGAAAATTCCTTGCAATTTTAAAAATACCCTAAGATATTTTAAATCCTTTAAAATCTCATTCTAAATTATTGAAACCAATTGAAAACTCCTTGGAATCTAGTAAAATATCCTAAGATGTATCAAATCCTTTAAAATCTCATATTAAATTACTGTAATCAATTAAAAATTCCTCGGAACCTTTTAAAATACTCTCAAATATTTCGAAACCTTCAAAATCTTTTGAAAAATCTTGAAATTTTTTTAAGATTTTTAATATACTTTGGAATTTTTGAAAAACATCCTTGCTATAACTATTAAAATTCTTTGAAATTTCTTTAATTTATAAAAATGAATTAAAAATTCAGTGAAATCTTTTTAAACATCCTCAAATATTTAAAATCCTTTAAAATATTTTGAAATCTCTTGAAAATTCCTTGAAAATTTAAAAATACCCTCAAATATTTTACAATATCATACTACATTATTGAAATCAATTAAAAATTCCTTGAAATCTATTAAAATATTATAAAATATATTTAATCTTTCAAAATCTCATATTAAATCACCATGATCAATTGAAAATTCCTTGGAACATTTTAAAATACTCTCAAATATTGCAATACCTTCGAAATATTTTGAGATACCTTGACCTTTTTTTAAAAGATTTTTAAACTACTTTTTTTAAATTCTTTGAAATTCCTTTAAATTAGGAAAATAGGATGAAAATTCCTTGACATCTTTTTAAAAATCCTTAAATATTTTAAATGCTTAAAAATCTGTAGAAATCTCTTGAAATTTGTTAAAGCTCTTGAAAATTCCTTGAAATTTTAAAAATACCCTGAAATATTTCAAATCCTTTAAAATTTCATATTAAATTGCTGTAATCAATTAAAAATTCTTTGGAACCTTTTTAAATACTCTCAAGTATTTCGAAACCTTCAAAATGTTTTCAAACACCTAGACACCTTTTAAAGATTTCTAAAGTACTTTTGAATTTGTTTAAATAACTCTGTTCAAATTCTTTGAAATTCCTTGAGATTATAAAAATAAGTTGAAAATTACTCGACATCTTTTAAAACATTCACAAATATTTAAAATCATTACAAATCTTTAGAAATTTCTTGAAATTTTTTAAAGCTCATAAAAATTCCTTGAAAATTTGAAAATTCCCTGAAATATTTCAAATCCTTTAAAATATCATATTAAATTACTTTAATTAATCACAATTCCTTGAAATCTTTAAAATTCTCACAAATTTTTCAAATCCTTCAAAGTCTTTTGAAATGCCTAGGACTTTTTTTTAGGATTTCTTAATTACTCTCGAATTTTAAAAAAAAGCCTTCTAAAATTTTTTTAATTCTTTTAAATTTCTGTAAATTATAAAAATAAATTGAAAATTTGTTGAAATCTTTTAAAACATCCTCAAATATTTAAAATCTTTGAAAATCTTTTGCAATCTCTTGAAATTTTGTAAAGCTTCAGATTGAAATTTAAAAAAGAGAAAAGTTTCAAAACGTTAAGTATTGAAATTTTTGTAGATTAGAGTTTTGAAAATGAAACAAATAAAAATCCCTAACTTTCGAAATTTTCTTTTCAAACATTTTCAACTACGAAATAGGAATAATTTTCAACTCGATGGGATTCAAGTCTTCAAATTTAGATTTACAAACTTGGAAGTTTATTTATAAAAATATAATAATTATAAATAAATTGAATGCGTTCAAAATTTAAATGTATGTTTTTCAATTGGACAATTTCTGAATGGAATTATTTCAGACTGAAATTTAGAAAACAGAAAAATTTTAAAACATTAAAAATTTAACTTTTTGTAGATTAGTTAAGCTATTAAATTAAAGTTTTAATATAAATTACTCGAGTTAAAGTTTAACTTTTTCTAAAACGATTTTTGTATATAATTATAAAATTATATGTATATTATTTTAGAGCATTTTTAAATTTTCAAGGAATTTTCAAGAGATTTCAAAAGCTTTTAAACGATTTGATATATTTTGGGATATTTTAATAGATATAAATGAATTTTTAAGTGATTTTAATAATTTAGTATGAGATTTGACAGGATTTGAAATATTTTAGGATATTTTAATAGATTTCAAAGAATTTTTAAATGTTTTTAATAATTTAGTATGTGATTTTAAAGGATTTGAAATGTTTCATGTTTTTTTTTAATTTCAAGATATTGTCAAGTGCTTTAAAAAATGTTAAGAGATTTCAGAAGATTTGTAAGGATTTTAAAATTTTGAGGAAGTTTTCAAAAGATGCTAAGGAATTTTCAATTGATTACAGCAATTTAATATAAGATTTTAAAGGATTTGATATATTTTAGGATATTTTAATAGATTTAAATGAATTTTCAAATGATTTTAATAATTTAGTATGAGATTTTACAGAATTTTAAATATCTCATGGTTTTTTTTTAAATGTCAAGATATGTTCAAGAGCTTTAAAAAATTTCAAGAGATTTAAAAAGATTTATAAGGATTTTAAATATTTGAGGAAGTTTTAAAAGATGCCAAGGAATTTTCAAGAGCTCGAAAAAATGTTTAAGACATTTCTACAGATTTTTAAGCATTTTAAATATTTGAGGATGTTTTAAAAGATGTCAAGGAATTTTCATCCTATTTTTCTAATCTTAAGGAATTTCAAAGAATTTTAAAGAAGTAGTTTAAAAATCTTTTTAAACAAAAGATGAAGGTATTGCAATATTTGAAAGTATTTAAAAATGTTTCAAGGGATTTTCAATTGATTACGGTGATTTAATATGAGATTTTTTAAGATTTAATATATTTTATGATATTTTAATAGATTGCAAGGAATTTTTAATTGATTTCAATAATGCAGTATGATATTGTAAAAGATTTGAAATATTTTAGGGTATTTTTAAATTTTCAAGGAATTTTCAAGAGATTTAAGAGTATTCTAAAGGATTTTAAATATTTGAGGATGTTTAAAAACATTTAACTAAATTTTTAATTCATTTTTAATTCATTTTTATAAATTAAAGGAATTTTAAAGAATTTTAATAATTATAGCAATGATGTTTAAAAACTCCAAAGTATATTAGAAATCTTTAAAAGATGTCAAGATTTTTCAAAAGATTTTGAATGTTTTGAAATATTTAAGAGTATTTTCAAAGGTTACAAGGAATTTTCAATTAATTACAATAATTTAATATGAGATTTTAAAGGATTTGATACATCTTAGGATACTTTACTAGATTCCAAGGAATTTTCAATTCATTTCAATAATTTAGTATGAGATTTTACAGGATTTAAAATATTTTAGGGTATTTTTAAAGTTGCAAGGAGTTTTCAAGAGCTTTGCAAAATTTTAAGAGATTTTAAAATTTGTTTCCTGAAAATTTAACTATTTTGTGGAATTTTTTTTGGTTTTGTTTAAAAATTAATTTCTTTTAACTGCAAGAAAATTATACTTAATGGATAAAAATTTAACTTTTTGTTTAAAAATTTAAATATTTTGTTTAAAACAAATTTAACCAATTTTTTTGCAGAAAACTAATTGTTTTAGTTGAAAATTTAACTATTTGTGTTAAAAGTTAGTCAACTATTAATAAAAATTAATGTTATATTTTATAATTATATTATTAACATTAATAATATGTATAATAGTAATAATATTCATACTATATACACCTGAAAAACATAACCTCAAAATTGACTCATGCATGAAATGAAGAATCACGCGAAGCATTAAATTCGCCAATTTCTTCCATTTCTTTCAAATGGGCATCGAGATATAAATAGAAGACCACCGAAGTTTTCCGAAGCCTTTTAAGGATTTTAAATATTTGAGGATATTTTTAAACATCTCAAGGAATTTTCAACTTATTTTTATAATTTAAAGGAATTTCAAAGAATTTTACTTTAGCAGGGTTATTTAAAAAAATTCCAAAATACTTTAGAAATCTTTAAAAGATGCCAAGGTCTTTCAAAATATTTTGAAGGTTTAAAAATATTTGAGAGTATTTTAAAACGTTCCAAGGAATTTTCCATTTTTGACAGTAATTTAATATGAGATTTTAAAGGATTTGATATACATTAGGATATTTTAATAGATTCCAAGGCATTTTCAATTGATTTCAATAATTCAGTATGAGATTTTAAAGGATTTGAAATCTTTTAAGGTATTTATAAACTTTTAAGGAATTTTCAAGAGCTTTCAAAAATTTTAAGCGGTTTTAAAGAATTCAAAAATTTTCAGGATATTTTAAAACATTCCAACGAATTTCCAATTAATTTCAATAATTTCGAGCGATTTCAAAGAATTTTAACGTTTTTTTTCTCATATTTTTTTTTGGTTGATGATTCATCAATTAGTTGGATAAATTTGTTTTCTGAAAATGTAACTATTTGTAGAAAATTTTTTTTTCTTTTTGGTTAAAAATTAATTTTTTTTTAACCACAAATTTAACTATTCCATGTTTAAATGAAAAGTGATTTTTTTTAGTTAAAATTTTTTGTATTTTATTGAATACTCTTCTTTCTTGGTAGAAAATTAATCTTTGTTGTCGAAAATTTAACTATGATTAAACATTAATTTTTTGTTCAGAAAATTAGTCTTGATGTAAAATAAATTTCGTTTGTGCAAAGTTCACGTATTTTATTAGAAATGCCTTTTTTTAATATACAATTTAGCTTTTTGGATGAAAATGTAATTTTTTTATTTAAAATTTTACTATTATGTTGAAAACAATTTAAAAAATGTTTTTTGTTCAGTTATGTATTTGATTCAAAAATTTTTTGTTGCAGAAAACTAATTGTTATAGTTGAAAGTTGAACTATTTCTATTAAAAGTTAGCCAACTATTCATTAATATTAATATAATATTTTATAATTACAATATTAACATTAATTATATATGTAATATATATATGTGTGTATTATATATGTATATATACCAGGTGTATACATATGAAACCGGTATTTTTTCAAGAAAAAAACACATTTATTTCAAGAGAATGATAACAAATATTTTATTCAAAGT
>NC_046666.1:92563978-92571212 GCF_010883055.1 Belonocnema kinseyi
TAGCACAAATGGTAAGTTCCGACAGTGCCTACAAGTGTGCCTACTGGCCGCTAAATGGCAATACCGGTTTCATATGTATACACCTGGTATATATATATATTATATATATGTATTATATATGTAATATATGTAATATTAATTATATATGTAATATATGTAACATTAGTTATATATGTAATAGCAATAATATCCATATTATGAACACTGGAAAACATAACCTGAAAATCGACGCATGCTTAAAATTAAGAATCACGCAAAACATCCAAATTGCCAATTTCTTCAATTTCTTTCAAATGGGGAGCGAGATATAAATAGAAGACCACCGAAGTTTTCCGAAGCCTTCAGATCGGCAATCATCGCACAGCAGAACACCGAAGTCGAATCGTGCATTTTCGGCTTACATACGAACTCACAGTGGTAAACACGCACCTTCTGTTTTGCGGCTCCAAAACGGTAGGTATGGTGGGGGTAAATTTCATCCACGATCTGGCAGCTTTGACACATTGTGCCATTTAATATTATAATTCTATGGCTCGGTCCCCACTTTAAAAAGTAGGCTCCTCCGCTTTCTCCGAATAATATTGTAATTTTTCATGAAAGGCAGTGAAATTGAACCACAAAATATGAATCCTGAAGCAAAATGTGTAATAAATTATGACCAACTGCACATTCATTGTGACGCAAGCAGTTGTATTTAAAATTGCAACCATTGTATTGAAATGACGAAATTTCAATACATGTATTGTAAGTATTGTAAATCGTGAAGTCATCATCCAGCATTCCAAGACATGTATTAGAGCGTTTTTAAGACGAAAATTGTGCACAAGGAAATTACCAACAGCCAAAATAATTAAAAATTGTGAGTCAACGATCCGGGTTAACTAGGTCGAGCACAAGGTAGTTTAAAACGTTTTCTACGAGATCTTTGAACAAATTTAAATTTTGTGAATAATGAAAACAGTTCCAAGTGGTTAATCGACGACCCGGGTGCGCTAGGTCGAGCACCACGTAGTTTAATACATATTCGTCGAGAATTTTTTCAAAATTTAGATTGTTCAAATAGACAAAATTACTAAAAATTGTGAGATGATGATCCGGGTGTACCGGGTCAAGCACCAGGTAGTTTAATACGAATTCTACGAGAAATTTCAAAAAAATTAAATTTTGTGCATAATGAAAACAGTTCCAAATGGTTAGTCGACGACCTGGGTGCACTAGGTCGCGCCGCGGGTCGACTCTAATTTTTAGTAATTTTGGCTGTTGGTATAATCTAAATTTTAAAAAAGTTCTCGTAGAATAACTGCTAAACTGCCTAAGGAGCGACCTGGTTCACCCTGGTTGTCAACTCACCATTTGAAATTGTTTTCATTATTCACAAAATTTAAATTTTTTAAAGTTCTCGTAGAATACGTATTATTCTCGCTGGTGCTCGATCTGGTGCACCCGGATTGTCGACGCGCAATTTTTAGTAATTGTAGCTGTTTAAACAATCTAAATTTTGAAAAATCTCGTAGAATACGTACTAAGATACATGGGGCGCGACCTGGTGCACTTAGGTCGTCGAATCACCATTTGGAATTCCTTTCATTATTGAAGAAATTAAACATTTTTAAAGTTCTCATAGAAAACGTTTTAAACTACCTTATTTTCGACCTGGAGCACCCGGATCGTCAACGCACAATTTTGAGTAATTTTGGCTGTTGAAACAATCTAAATTTTAAAAAAGTTCTCGTAGATTACGTACTAAAATACCTGGGGAGCGACCTGGTGCACCCAGATCATCGACTCACAATTTTTTGTAATTTTAGCTGTTGAAACAATCTAAATTTTGAAAAAGTTCTCACAGAATACGTACTAAGCTACGGGAGCGCGACCTGGTGCACCCGAGTCGTCGAATCACCATTTGTCTGGTTTTGCAGCATCTTTTTCAGTATTTTTTTGCCGTACAATCGGAGAAGAGAGAAAAAAGGTATATCCAGAAATTGAACGGATTGACCGATTTTCTTCTATATTTGTGAATCGTCTTGTCGTTATGTAATAGACCAAATGCAGAATATTAAAATTAAATTCCTTCATATTTAATAATTTTCTATTTTTTAAACCGGCTGTAATCTCTAACAATAGGAAAGTGGAGTGAAGAATGACAAGAACTCAACCTCAATCCTGGGCTCGATCCGATTTTTACGATGTTTAAAGTATCGTCGAAAAAATAACACTAGACCACCTGCAATTTCATTTTGAGATACAGGTCCCAATGATCCGTTCACCATGAGTACACTCAACAGCCCCTCGCATTTTTTCCGAAAACCAGCGCTGGTCAGCAAAATAGACGAAAATCTATATGCCATATGCAAAAAAGCAATAAAAATATTCAAAATTGCGGCTTTAAAATGGAATCCCGTTTTGTCAGTCTAATGAATCCCCTTAAAGTATCGTTTAAAAAAAAACACTCTAGACCACCCGTCGTTCTAAATCGAGACACAGGCCCCAATATTCCATTCACCAAGAGTACACTCATGGTGGCGGTTTGCTACTTCCCAGGCGCAGAAAATGCATCAATTTTCAATTAATTGGAATAAAACAAGCACCAGAACATTTTTTCGAAAAAACTCTCTTTTTGATTATGTATTTAGACATTTGAATTCTGTGTTTAAAATGTGAAATCAAACTTTGTACTGCTTGAAAATTAATTCTCCTAGTTTGACATTTTTTTTACAAATTTGGGCCTTAAAATATTCTTTATTTTTTTCTAGGAATTTATAGAAATATTTTGAAATGTTTTAATATCTTTTTAAGTTTTCTCTAAAAATTAATTTTAAAAAAATCCTTTCGAATTTTCCTAATAATATTAATAATATTCTTTTATTCTCTTGAAAGTTCTCGAAGTTGTTAACAAATTTCTAAGTGTGTAATTTACATTCTTTAAATATTTATATTTTTCAATAATTTGTTTGAAATCTTCTTTGTCGTGTACTAAATTTGGAAAATTTTATTAATGTACAGTTCCATACCTGGAAGACTTGGTGGAGTCATGGAATTTTGAAAAAAGTTGTGGGAAAGCGGAAAAAGAGATAGGATTTGGTAAAAAATGACCCCAGGGGGAAAATTCGGATATTAGCCAGAGTTCACGACCGGCGTAGTAGCACGCCAGTTGTAATTCAGAATAAATACCAGTACTATCTGTTAGTTCTGTGCCAACCATCAGCATAGTACTGGTTTATTACTGGCTCAGTACTGAATTTCATTACTAGTAGAATACTGACGCAGAAGTTCCACCAAAGGTTTGCGTGATACTGGTAATACACTAGCGCAGTACTGATACATATTACTGGTAACATACTGACACAAAAGTTTAACCAATGGTTGGCACTATACTGGGTTACAATTAGCCCCGTACTGACCTTTATTACTGGTGTCATATCGGCACGGGTATTGCGCCAACGGTTGGTGTGATACTGATATACTACTTTTACAGTACTGATACGTATTACTGATAAAATACTGAAACAAGAGTTCAACGAACTGTTGGCATCATTCTGTTTTATAACTGACCCAGTACTGACTGTCGCCGCTGGTGCAATACCGGCACAGGAGTTTCGCAAACGATTGGCGTGATACTGGGTTGGCTACTCGCGGAGTACTGATATATATTACTGCTAATATACTGACACAAGAGTTCCACCAACGTTAGGCATCATACTTGTACACAACTGGCCCCTTACTTACCTTTATTACTGGTGTAATTTCAGCGCAGGTGTTCCGCCAACGTTTGACGTGATACTGATATACTACTTTTGTAGTGCTGATACGTATTACTGGTAAAATGCTGAAACAAGAGTTCAATGAATGGTTGGCATCATACTGGTTTACACCTGGCCCAGTACTGACCGTCACCACTGGTGCAATACCGGAACAGGAGTTACGCTAACGGTTGGCGTGATACTGGGTCGACTAGAGGCGCAGTAATGATACGGATGATTGCTAAAATACTGAAATAAAGGTTCAACCAACGGTTAGCATCATACTGGCGTACCACTGGCTGAGGAGTGATATGCGTTACTGGTGAAATACTGGCACCGGCGTTACCCCAGCGATTGAAGTAGTAGTGACCACATACCAACTTCAAGTGCTGATTGACAACCGAATAAGAGTTCAGTCAGTGGTTGTCGTGATACTGAGTCTATTACTGGCGCAGTACTGAAACGTATTGCTGGTCATATACTGACAAAAGCGTTTAACCAACGGTTGGTATCATACTGATGTACTACTGGCTTAGGAATAATATTTATTACTAGTGAAATATACTGACATAAGAGTTTAACCAACGATTGGCAACGTACTGGTTTGCAACTGGCCCAGTATTGACTAATACCACTGGTGTCATACAGGGACAAGAGTTTCGCCAACGGTTGGCGTGATACTGGATCTACTACTTGTGCAGAATTGAAACGTATAACTGGTCAAATACTGACACAAGCGTTGAAACTACGGTTAACAGCATACTGGTGTACTACTGGCTTAAGATTAATAAGCATTACAGGTTAAATACCGGCATCGGTGTTTCGGCAGTGATTGGCGTAGTTCTGGCCACATAATAACTCGAAGTGCTGATTGACAACCGAGATAAGAGTACAGCCAATGGTTGGTGTGATACTGTGTCTACTACTGACGCAAGAGTTCAGCCAACGGTCGGCATTATACTGGTGTACTACTGGCTTAGGAGTGGTATACATATCAGGTGAAATACTGGTACGGGTGTTTCGCTTGCGATTGGCATATTTTTTTGTTATTGTCACTAATTGTATTTAAAGTTAGAATTCAAACAATTTTTTTTTTAACGAAAAATTGTATTTTTAATGTGAATTTTCAAAACAGAACAGTTACTTATGTTCTCAAGTGGAAATGTCGGTAGTGTGCCGAAGTTCACCACCGGCGGAGTACTGGCCCAGTACTGTCCACCAGCATAGGCAGTCGGTAGTTTGCCCAGTATGTCAGAACGTCGGCTGCACGAGCGGGGCCGTACTATGCTAGTTTGCTAGTTTGGCAACACTGTAACTTTTGACAGATATGGCAGATCGAGTAATGACGTAGCGCGTTTGAAGCATCAGTCTAAGGAGATTTTTGCCATGGAGCAATACACTCCACGCGAACGCTCTCAGATTTTTGAAATTTCCATTTAACCAAACAAGTCAATTGTGAAAACTCAACATGCATGGAGTGTTCAGAACACTGGTCCGTACGAGTGCGATATTTTCATCCGATCGCCTTGATCGCTTTTTATTTGGACTCTTGGGATTAGTAAGTGCCTCACCTGATGAAAATCTTTCATACAAACGATACAATGTAGTCGCAGAAGGCGCAGTTTTCACATTATTTATTTTTCTCCATGCACGTTGAGTTTTCACAATTGACTTGTTTTGTTAAATCTAAATTTCAACAATCTGAGGGCGTTCGCGTGGAGTGTACTATTCCATGGCAAAATTCTCCTCAGACTGATGCTTCAAACGCGCTACGTCATTACTCGATCTGTCATCTCTGTCAAAAGTTACAGTGTTGCCAAATCTTTTCGTCGAATATGGCCAACCCTGTATTACTTTTTTAAGGAGATTATTCTAAGTTCCACTTTCATGAAAATTTTAAATGTTCAGAAAAAATTACATTGGATGTATGTCTTATTCGTTGTAGAATAGTCTAAAACACCTAAAAAGAAAAACGTTACACGAAGTTCCATAGATACAAATTTTAAATGCTCATTAAATGGTATTATCAGAACTTTTAAAATTATTTAAAAATTATTTTATTCATATTTCCGTGACAGCCCAGTACCATCAAGCATTACAGGCAAGTACTGGCATATTACTGGCTCAGTACAAACAGCCAGTACTGGAACTCCGACAGGCGGTACTAGGCCAGTACTGGTCCGATGATGAATTTCTACCTATGATACTTTCGTTACCACTTGGAGCCTGAACAGTACCTGTCCAATACTAATCTGCAGTACAGCCAGTACTGGGCCAATACTAACAGAGGGTACCGCACCAGTACCAAATGTAAGTACTAGACCAGTACTGGCTAAATACTGCAAGTCAGTACCGAACATTGTTATCATGAGGGGTTTTACCGGTATAAAGTCAGTAGTCCTGTCAGTATTCTAACAGTACTGCGCCAGTACCGAACTCTGACCGGCGGTACTGACGTGGTACAATGCCCATGGTAAATTTCTCCCTAGGACAGAGGCTTTTTTAATAGAAAGATTAATTTCAAAGACTATTAATTAAATACACTGTTAGATATATGTTAAAAAGTCAACTACTTCCGAACCACTTTTGTGGTTGGAATCTCCAGAGTATATTCTAAGGATTTTTTAGAACTGCTCGACCCGAACTTCGCTCACAAGTTTGAGCTAAAAGTCAAAACATCGACAACAGTAATTTTGGGATAGTGACTTGTTTTCTGTTAAAGCTCCTTCGTCTTTAACGAATACATTCTTATCACGTATCTCGTGCTTCGCACTCGAATTTGTCTCTCAACTTGTACATCATTTCCATAAATGTATATTATTACAATTCATAACATGAATTAATATTAAAACAGACGTATTTTCATTGTCTCTTTAAAAAAATGCGCATTCATTTAAAAAGTTTGTTATTAAATATTTTACTGCAACTTCTGCCGGTTTTTCAAAAATTGAATTTACTCATTACCAATTTTATTTGTACGATTTAAACGTAGCCCATACGGTCCAAACATCAGCCTTACCTTTTTTCAACTTCTAAATTAAATCCCTAACTCAGTGATCCACAAAACTTCGATTAATGAGAGTTTGGGGCGGGGGTGGAAGGTTGTTAGTTTCAACCAAGAGTCATAGCTGGTTAGTGTTTCATACTGGGAAGTTCAACCAACCTTCAGCAGCGTTGTGTTAGATGGGTGTTCATATGATGTCATTTTCACATTGCCGGCCCACAGTGGAAAAAAAAAGACATTTTTGGTTCAAAATAACGTACAGCCCACAAATATTGAGCGATTTGAACAAAAAAAAATTGAAAAAAGCTGTAAAGATTTATAAGAGAGTTGTCGAGCCTGATTTTTCAATTAGGTTTTCAATTTTTTATAAATAAACAAACAAATATGACGAAAAAATGGCCATTTGATCTATTTGACGTTCACAGTGCTCGTCAATTACAGGAAAAGTGTTGAAATCGTCTAAGTTTCATAAACTAATATTAGCTAAAGA
>NC_046666.1:92571312-92585247 GCF_010883055.1 Belonocnema kinseyi
ACAAATTATTTGCTGAAAAAATGTTTTTTTTAATAATTTTCTATAATCATACGTTTTTTCTAGTTATATTGCAAGACATTTTATGAACAAATGCAATCATCAGGCATTTTTTGATAGAAAAATTCGTTTTTTTCGATGTACATTTTTTAACTTCGAAACTTTATAATATTTGCAGCAAAATTCATAATTTGTTTATTAATCTCATGATCTTTTAAACAAATTTAATAAACAAATGCATTATTTAGACATTTGTCGGCAGAAAAATTCGGTTTTTCAATGCCAGTCTTTGCAGATAGGAACTTGATGGGAATTTCAGCAACATTCATAATAAGTTCAGAAACTTTATTATTTCTTCAAACAAATTTAATGAGAAAATGCATTAATCAGGCATTTGTCTATAGAAAAATTTGTTTTTTTCTTCTATGTCAACAGTTTTAATTAGGATATCGAAAAAAAATTTCCATCGACAGATTCTCGAATAATGCATTTGTTTATTAAATTTGTTTTTAAAAATATATATAATTTATCAACCAATTATGAATTTTGTTTGAATCATCATGAACTTTCCAATTAAAACGCCTGAAATAAAAAAATGAATTTTTCTGTTCACAGATGCCCGAATAATGCATGAATAATGTTAAATTTGTTTTTAAAATCATAAAATGTGTCAACTTATTATAAATGTTGCCGAATTTATTATGAAGATCCCAATTAAAAGCCTGATATCGAAACAAAAAAGAATTGTTCCGTCGATAGATGCCCCAATAATGCATTTGTTTATTAAATTTGTTTTTAAAAAATCATAAAATTGATCCAAAAATTATGAATTTTGCGGAAATTGTCATGAAGTTTCCAACTGAAAAGACTGCCATTGAAAACACCGAATTTTTCCGTCCACAAACGCCCAAATAATGCATTTTTTATTAAATTTGTTTAAAAAATCATCAGATTAATCAACAAATTATGAATTTTGCTGAAATTATCATTAATTTCCGAGTTGAAAAAAACTGACATAGAAAAAAACGAATATTTTTGTCGAAAAATGCCTGATTGCTGCATTTGTGCATTAAATTTGTTTATAATATAAACAATTATAATCAGAAGAGAAATTTTTTGCATAATATTGTTTCGATTCTAATTTCTTGCAACATAACTTGAGAGAATGTCTATTTATGGAAAAGTTTTCGTCGATTTTCTAGGCTTCGTTCATTTTGCAGTTAACGGTGTTTTCTCAAATCAAGGCATAATAGGTACTTAGTAGAGCCACTCTGAAAGCATTATTTTGAGTTTTAACCTGATTAATTTAATTCCGGTTTGCCATTCAAATTCCTCATATAGAATCTGCCAAGGCAGCAGTTATGAAATTGTGCCATTCGTGAAAAAGCAGAACCTAATAGATTTCCTCTAGGGCAACTTTCAATGCAGAACTTCGAATTTTAGTTCAATAAATTGAACTCCACTTCACCATTAAAAGCCTGACAGAGCCACATATAGAGAAGCTTTTTGTACATCGTAATATATCCAGTCCTGTTATAATAGCGTATCAGCGCATAATGGAACCTATTAGAACATTTTTTACATTCTCATCAGAGAAGATAAAATTTGATCCCCCTAGTTTTTGTCAAATGTCCACGTTTTGAGACCCCCTGAATCCGAAAAACAGGTTTATACGAATATGTGTGTCTGTGTGTGTGTAGATTGTTATTTTGTTAGCATAATAACTTTCAAAAGAATTTACAGATTCGACTAGCCTTTGGTATACACTTTTAGTGTTCTTTTTTATAGTATTCAAAAAGACAAACGATTTTTCCTAATGACTTTTTTTGACAAACCCAAAATTTACCAGATTTATAGCATTTACAAGATTACAAAAAACACACGAAAATGAACATTTCAAGCCATATAACGCACGATATGAAAAAAGTAAGTGGAAGAAAAATGTTGCTTTTTGAATTCCATGCAAGTTTATCATAACAACTTTTAGAATTTTCTTGAAAAATCGAAAATTCAAATTGTGACAGCATAAAAAAATAATGAAAATAAAAAATTAAGATCATATGAACTCCCATCTAACACAACACAGCTGAAGGTTGGTTACCTTCTCAGAATAAAACACCATCCAGCTATTACTCTCGATTAGCACTAAACCCCCACCCCTCGCCCTAACCACTCATTAAGCGAAGTTGCGTGGGTCACTGAGGTTAGGGATATAATGTAGAAGTTGAATAAAGTATGGCTGATGTGTAGACCGTATGTGTAATGTTTAAATCGCAAAAATAAAAATTGAAAATAAGCAAATTCAGTTTTTGAAAAACCGGCAGCAGTTGCAATACAATTCGGCAGAAATGCGGAATACATGCCTTTGAGAACCAAATTCAAATAAAAAGGTTCTTAAGAAGCACTTAATACCATATAGAAACCTATCAGCATTCTATATGTTTTTAAACAATTTCTATTGATAACCTAATAAGCATTTGTGCCTCTGGTTTTTCATATTTATTTAAGAAAAATTGTTTAGATAGGTACAAATACTTGTAGGTGAAAAGTCAATAAATGCTTATGACTGCGAACATTTTTGAAATAATCATTACGAGCCGAGAAATAATTGTTCAAAAGTAAGCTAACTTTGACTGTGGTTATTGTTAATATAATACAATTTTTTATTTAAAAAGTGACTCCCGAAAGTATATACCAATCGATTCAGAATTTCACGAAACGTGCAAATCCGTTGAACGTCAGAGAAGTATTTTAGCAAATTTTTTTAACTAACGTCAGGATTGGCATTTACTTGCCTTCAATTTACTCCATGCAGACACTTCGTTGGCCTCTAGTTTTTCATATTTATTTAAGAAAAATTATTTAGATAGGTATATATACTTGTAGATAAAAAGTCAATAGATGCTTATGACTGCGTACATTTGTGAAATAATCATTAGGAGCCAAGAAATAATGCTTCAAAAGTAAGCTAACTTCGACTGAGGTTATTGTTAATATAATGCACTTTTTTTAAAGTGACTCCCAAAAGTATATATTAATCGATTTAGAATTTCACGAAATGTGTAAATCCGTTGAACGTCAGAGAAGTATGTTTAGCAAATTTTTTAACTACCATCAGGGTTGGCAGTTACTTGCCTTAAATTTACTCCATGCAGACACTTCGTTGCCTCTGATTTTTCATATTGATTTAAGAAAAATTGTTGAGATAGGTTACATATACTTATAGATGAAAAGTCAATAGATGTATATTAATGTTTTTACACAAAATAGTCGCAATTAGTCGAAATTAAGCTTGAAATGTTGAAAATGCTCAATTTGAATTTTCATACATATAATCGAAACATTTCATTGGGATAATTTCGAAACACACTTTATAACCAATAAAAATTTTGACTCAAATTTCTTGATATACTAGAAGAACGTGTTTTCTGTTGCAATCTTATTCTCTAGTTTTGAAATAATAATTACAGACCCAGAAATTAGTCTTATAGAAAGCAGGGTTACTTCACAGGTAAAAATACACCACCAACCCAGTACTGGCCTAGTACAGCCTGCCGGAGATCCAGTACTGGCTGGCTGTACTGTGCCAGTATTGGCTTGTATTGCTTGGCGGTACTGACGCGCCATCACTGGCGCAGTACTGACTGTCGGTACTGGAGCATTACTGGCTGCCAGTACTGGGGAAGTACTGGCAAACCGGTGGTTCACGAAAATTCCGGAGTTAATTTTAAAAATGATAAAAAAAAATTTGAATTGTTTTAAAGACCAACTTTTGTCATCATACGACTGCATATCGTCCGAATATTATTTATAATTACAAAGATATAATTTTAAAACTATTTGTTAAATTTTAAGACCCACTATTTCTGTAATCTAAAGATATAACAAAATAGGTATTTTAAAAATAAATAATAATTTACTGCAAGTATTTTTTCAAACATTTTTTAAAAATTAATTTACAAATAAAATTTCTAACGCTAAGGGGGATCGAACCTACATATCTATAACTGAATCTATCGCCTTAGCAGTCAGGAGTGCTAACCACTACGCTAAACCGACAAGTTGAAACTTGGTGAAAAAGCCATCCTCATAAACTACAGTTCAGAAAAGTTAAAATACCAAATTTTGAACTCTCTTTTTCTAATTATTTATTTTTACGCTGTTTTGTAAATGTAAAATACATGAACAGTTAACAAGAATATTAATAAAATAATGATTAAATAAATAATTTAAATCGATTACAATTTTTCTTCATGTAATATTTGATTTTTTCGCGTTTTAGACCATTTTAAAAGTCCTAATAATAACATTTAATGAGCATTTAAAATTTTTATCAACGGAACTTAGAAATTTTACCACATTGAGCAACAATTTTTTTAATAACAATTTTCTCTGAACCTTTGTGTAACGTTTTTCTTTTCAGATGTTTTAGACTATTCTACAACCACATGGGCTACGTTCAAATCGTACAATCAAAATTGGAAATGAGTAAATTCAGTTTTTGAAAAACCGGCAGAAGTTGCAGTAAAATATTTAATAACAAACTTTTTAAAAGAACGCGCATTTTTTTTAAACAAACAATGAAAATACATCTGTTTTAATATCAATTCATGTTATGAATTGTAATAATATACATTTATGGAAATGATGTACAAGTTGAGAGACAAATTCGAGTGCAAAGCACGAGATACGTGATAAGAATGTATTCGTTAAAGCCGAAGGAGCTTTAACAGAAAACAAGTCACTATCGCCAAATTACTGTTGTCGATGTTTTGTCTTTAAGTTTTAACAAATTTGTGGACATCGGGAATATACAAAGACCGAGCGCGGAGCGCGAGATAAATATATCATCGAGCGCGCAGCGCGAGAACGAACAGTCGCGCGCCCTAGGCGCGCTCAAACTTGCGAGCGAAGTTCGGGTCAAGTAGTTCTAAAAAATCCTTAGAATATACCCTGGAGATTCCAACCACAAAAGTAGTTGGGAAGTAGTTGACTTTTTAACATATTTCTAACAGTGTATTTAATTAATAGTCTTTGAAATTAATCTTTCTATAGAAAAAGCCTTTGTCCCAGGGAGAAATTTACCATGGGCATTGTACCACGCCAGTACCGCCGGTCAGAGTTCGGTACTGGCGCAGTACTATTAGAATACTGACAGAACTACTGACTTTATATCAGTAAAACCCCTAATGATACCAATTTTAGGTACTGAATTGCAGTATTTAGCCAGTACTGGTCTAGTACTTACATTTGGTACTGGTGCGGTACCCTCTGTTAGTATTGGCCCAGTACTGGCTCAACCAATACTGCAAACTCGGCGAGGTACTGCCTTGTAGTACTGGGCCAGCACTGAAGTTCACCACTGGGCCACTACTGCAGATTTGTACTGGACAGGTACTGGTTAGGCTGCAAGTGATAACGAAGGTATCCCAGGTAGAAATACACCACCGGATCAGTACTGGCCTAGTACCGCCTGTCGGAGTTCCAGTACTGGCTAGTTGTACTGGACCAGTACTATGCCAGTAATTGCTTGTAATTCTTGACGGTACTGGCCTGTCGTGTCGGTACTGGTGCAGTACTGACTGTCAGTACTGGGGCAGTACTGAAAAACCGCTGGCTTACGAAAATGCCGGAGTTAATATTAAAAATGATAAAAATTATTTAATTGTTTTAAAGATCATCCATTCATCATCATACGACTGCATATCGTCCGAATATTATTTATAATTACAAAAATATAATTTTCAAACTATTTGTTTAATTTTAACACCCACTATTTCTATAATGTAAAGATATAACAAAAAAGGTATTTAAAAAATAAATAATTTTTGACTGCAATTATTTTGTCAATACATATTAATGGCACTGCTTAGAATGAATACATATATTACACTTTTACACATTGAATTACAAATAATATTTCTAACGCTACGGGGTTCCGAACCTACATCTATATACCTAAATCTATCGCCTAGCAGTCGGGAGTGCTAACCACTGCGCTAATCCGACAAGTTGAAACATTATGAAAAAACCATTCTCATAAGCTACAGTTCAGAAAAGTTAAAACAACAATTATTCAACTCTTTTTTCTCGTTAATCTTTTACCTTCATACGGCATCAAATAGATATAAAATAAACTAACTGTTCACAGAAATATAAATAAAATAATTTTTAAATAAATTATTTTAATTGGTTACAATTTTTCTTCGTGTAATATTTTATTTCTTTGCGTTTCAGACCACTTTAAAAGTTCTGATAATACCATTTAATGAGCATTAAATTTTTTATCGACGGAACTTAGAAATTTTACCACGTTGCGCAACAATTTTTTCAATAACAATTTTCTTTAAATCTTTGTCTAACGTTTTTCTTTTTAGGTGTTTTAGACTATTCTACAACGATTCAGTCATACATCCAATGTAATTTTTTCTGAACATTTAAAATGTTTCATGAAGGTGGCACCTAGAATAATCTCCTTAAAAAAGTAATAGAAAAAAAATGTTTTCACCTTAACTGTATAGTCAATTTCTCGACATTTTAAAACAAAGTCACAACATTTATAGACGTGTTTTTTAAGTCTATTTTTCTACTACTAGCATAGTACGGCCCCGGTCGTGCAGCCCACGTTCTGACATACTGGGTGAACCACCGGCTGCCTATACTGGTGGGCAGTACTAGGCCAGTACTCCGCTGGTGGTGAACTCTGGCACACTTCCGACATTTCCACCTGGGTTAGGCCAAGCATATTTTCAATATCATAAATTATCATTGCAATTTTACACATACCTCTTCTACCTTATTTTTTTATGGATCCAGGCATACCACGTAATTTATAATAGTTAACAATGTGTTTACAAACATATGTCACAATAAGTCGAAATAAAGTTTCAAATATTGAAAATGCTCAATTTGAATTTTCATATATATAATCGAAACATTTCATTGGGATAATTTTGAAATACACTTTATAAACAATACAAATTTCGACTCAAATTTCTTAATATACTAGAAAAACGTGTTTTCTGTTGCAATCTTAGTCCCAGGCGGAAAAGTCTGACTTCTGCCGGATCTTACGAAAGGCGTAGTACCACGTCAGTTGTAAATGAGCAGCAACGCCAGCACTGACAACTGTACTGTCCCAAGGGTTGACGCGGTACTGGTTCAGTACTGTCTCAGTTGCGAATCCAAGTGCTGCCTAGAAGCCGACTTGGAAGTTTTGCCGAGCGTTAATGCGGTACTGGCTTAGTACTGTCCCAGTATTGAGTCCAATTCCTAGCCGGAAGTAGATTTAGTAATTTTACCAAGCGTTGGCACGTTACTTGTTCTGTACTGTCTCAGTACCGAATCCAAGTGCTGGCTGGAAGCCAATTCAGGAGTTTTGCCGAGCGTTGGCGCGGTAATGGTTCAGAAATGCCCCGGTATGAGGTCCAAGTGCTGGCTAAAAGCCAATACAGGAGTTATTCCGAGCGTTAGTGCGGTACTGGCTCAGTACTGCCCCAATACTGGGTCCAAGTGCTGGCTGGAAGTCGATTGAGGAGTTTTTCCAAGCGTTGGCACAGCACTGGTTTATCATTAAAAACATTTTGACTTTTCAAAATGTGCATTTTCAAAGAATTTTATGATACTTAAGGGTCGCTTTGGGGTGGGTTCCACATGCACTAAAGGGCTAAAACTTTAAGATGGGGGTTTTGGCGCATAACATTGCCATCTACAGTGAAAAAATGTTGACTTTTAATATATTTAATTTTTTTTTTCGTTTATTTTAAACATTGGGAAATTCAGACTGATGTGAGTGATCTGGAATTGCGTTGCATATTTTTTCCTATCGATTTCGTGAGAGGATTTAGTTACAATCAAAACTATAACTATAAATATAGAGAAAGCAGCGAGAAAAGGTAAGTGCAAAGTCCTTTATACTACAGAATTATCAAAGTTAATAAAAGTATGATAATGAGAAGGTAAAAAGCTACGGTGGGAACAGAGGTTAAGTTAATTATCTGATTTTGATTTTTCCGAATCATACTTTTATTGCTGTCTGCAATATCGAATTTATGTATTATCTATTTAAGCATACAATTTTTTTAAATCTCAGTTGATTTACAAGTCCGATTCCTGGTGGATTTTAAGAATGATTTATTGCTTAGAACTACACGCGTAGAAATGTATGTGGATTGACGTGTGTTGTCGGGTATTTTTACACGTTGATTTAAACGTGTAATTTGTCATTTATTTTTGGGATTTTAATACACAAGGGTAGTTGATTGTGATTTTGAAAAAATAAATTAGTCTGTCAGGTGGGCGTGAGCATATTAACTTGAGACATTGAACAGTTTTTATTTTATGTACAAATATTCTTCAATTATTATATTATTACTGATACTCTTATATATTCTTGTAGAATGTAAAATGTATGTTACCCTGCAGTCTCCCTTTCTGAAAAAGCATAGTAATTTATTTAGAAGTTAAATAGCAAAGATTACACAACAAACCTGTTTCTTTTCTGATCTTTTTTGTAAAATTTTGTATAAATATTTGTAGATCCTACGAAGTTTTCAACTTCGGGAGTTTTAATATGGACATAAATGCAAAAAAAGACGACTTGTAGTTGCACTTATTGAAACAAAAAATATAAAGCGGAAAGACCGGCAAAAACATGTGAAAATACTTGGAAAATTGAACAATGCGAAGGGTGAAAATTCTACTATTTTGTTCACGATTCAACTATTATATTTTTGGTTATAACTTGATTGTTTTCATTTGAAAATCCAACTTTCTGGTTAATAATTAATTTATTTTGTTGTAATTTCGTCTTTTTGGGTCAGAAATCATTCTTCTTAGCTGAAAATTCAACTATTTGGTCAAAAGTTGAACAATTTTGCCAAAAAACTCAATTTTTCGGTTTTAGAACCATCACTTTCGTTAAATATTTTACTATACTTTTTTGTAAGTTCGTTAACTTTTTGTTAAAAATAAATTTTTTAAACTGCAAATTCAACTTTCGTTCCTGGTTTAAGATCGATGGATTTTAGTTAAACATTAAACTATTAAGTTGAAAATTAAATTTTTCGTTTAAACTTTAACTTTTTGGTTGAAACTTAACTTTTTGGTTGAAAATTAATATTTTGGATAAAAAATTGAACTGTCGACATTTTTTTCTCTTGAATGATAAATCTTGATTGGATGGCAGTTCATCTATTTAATTGAAGGCCTAACTTCTTTGTTGCAAGCTCATTTCTTAATAAAAATTTTTAAACATTGTATTTTTAATTACTGCTTCTGCATGACTCATGTTCTGTTTCTTGTTACAGTAACTGTGTTACAAAAATTCGCAGAAGTCTCTATCAAAGATTTTAATTCATACATAACACGCTGGTTATCAAATGCCGGTGATCGAGATAGTAGAAAAAATAAGATAAGTGCAGCAGCTGCTCGAGACGAAAATCCTCAAGAACATGTTTAAATAGCATACTTTTAAGTTAACTTTGTTTAAAATTTTTCTTACACTCTAATATGTTGATACCCATAAAGTTTCCCTACGTGTTTTTTAAAATAAAATAAGTATCGTTGCAAGGATTTGCAAATTGTTGTTCACTGTATTTTCTATAACTAAGATTCAGGCCATAGTACCTTTTAGTCATAGTTATTTTCATCCAGATATCATTTATCGCTAAAACTTCTGTATTCCCTCAAAAATCCCCTTGATAAATTCTTTTGTAATAGGTCCGTAAAACTCCCTTGATATTGAACATCTTAGTTACTTTTTAAAAACCTGGGACAGTTTTGGTTCCACCAATTTCATTGGTTATGAGAAGAATTAATTTTTGAAATTCGTTTTTAAGAATTTTCAGCGAAAATCATTTTTTTTGGTTACAGCATTATGAATTATTAATTTTTAAACAAAGTCTTTATAGCATCGAAATTATATCTCAGAAACTATTTCTGCAAAAAATTGAAACTGCTTTGCATTGCTTATTTTGTAATGAGCTCTCTTGTTTAGGAAAAAAAATTATTTTGGTCAAGTAGGAACATCCTTTTATGCATTTTTATTCAAAAAATTCCATTGCAACGTCTTTAAATGCGTTGAAATTCCAAAACATTTCATTTAAAAATATATTTTTTCAACAAAACTTTGTCCGAAGAAATTTTTACTTTATCGAAAGAATTATTTTTTCTTCCAAGATATCACGAAATAGACAGAATGCAAGATTAAAATTTGTTACAGAAAATTTTGTTGACATTATTCTGCAAATTATGTTAATTCAGTGACTAAATTCATTGTTTACACAAAATTTGAACCCTAAATTCGGTCTTTTAGTAGGAAAATTACCTTCCGTACCAAATACCAAATCTGCGCCGGTACAGACTTTCGCTACTGCGCCCGTACAGACTTACGGCACAGGCATAATACCATTTCCAGTACCGCGCCAATACAGACTTTCGGTACAGGCATAATACTATTCCCAGTACCGTGCCAGTACATACTTTCGGTACGGGCATATTACCAATACTAGTGACGCCCCAGTACTGACAGACAACTCCCAGCCAAGTCACATTTTGTACTTATGCCACTACCGCGCCAGTACAGACTTTCGGTACAGGCATAATACCATTTCCAGTACCGCACCAGTACAGACCTTCAGTACAGGCATAATACCATTTCTAGTACTGACCCAGTACTGGCAGACAACTCCCAACCGAGAGACACTTCGTACTAATGCCAGTGCCTAGCCGTTTTCCAGCTGGAAATATGCCAGTGCTGTACCAGTACCGCATTCCGCCCGGCAGTACTGGCGCGGTACCGAGTCAGTTGTAAATTTCCACCTGCCCAGGGGGAAAAGTCGGATATTAGCCAGAGTTCACGACCAGCGCAGTACCACGCCAGTTGTAATTCAGAATAAATACCAGTACTGTCTGTTAGTACTGTGCCAACCATCGGCATAGTACTGGTTGACTACTGGCTCAGTACTGGCTGTAATTACTGGTAGATTACCGACGCAAGAATTCCGCAAACGGCTGGCGACATACTGGTTCACAACTGACCCAGTACTGACCGTCACCTTTATTGAAATACTGGCACAGAAGTTCCGCCAACGGTTGGCGTGATAATAGTAATCTACTGGCACAGTACTGATACATATTACTAGTAACGTACTGAAACAAGAGATCAACCAATGGTTGGCATTATACTGATTTACAACTGGCCCCGTACTGACCTTTATTATTGGTGTAATATCGGCACGGGTGTTCCCCCAACGGCTGGCGTGATACTGCTATACTACTTTTGCAGTACTGATACGCATTAGTGGTAAAATACTGAAACAAGTGTTCAATGAACGGTTGGAATCATACTGTTTTACAAATGGCCCAGTACTGACTGTCGCCACTGGTGCAATACCGGCACAGGAGTGCCGCCAATGGTTGGTGTGATACTGGGTCGACTACTGGCACAGTACTAATACATATTACTGGTAAAATACTGACACAAAAGTTCCACCAACGTTAGGCATCATACTGGTTTACAACTGGCCCGGCACTTACCTTTATTACTGGTGTAATTTCGGCACAGGTGTTCCGCCAAGGTTCGACGTGATACTGATATACTATTTTTGTAGTGATGATACGTATTACTGGTAAAATACAGAAACAAGAGTTCTTCGAACGGTTGACATCATACTGGCTTACAACTGACCTCGTACTGACCGTTACCACTGGTGCAATACCGGCACAGGAGTTACGCCAACGGTTGGCGTGATACTGGTTTGACTACTGGCGCAGTGCTGATACGGATTAATGGTATAATACTGAAATAAAAGTTTAACCAACGGTTGGCCTCATACTGGCGTACCACTGGCTGAGGAGTGATATGCGTTACTGGTGAAATACAGGCACCAGCGTTTCCCCAGCGATCGAAGTAAAAGTGGTCCCATACCAACTTCAAGTGCTGTTTGACAACCGACAAAAGAGTTCAGCCAGTGGTTGTTGTGATACTGAGTCTATTACTGGCGCAGTTCTGATACGCATAAGTGGTCAAATACTGACACAAGCGTTTAACCAACGGTTGGTATCATACTTTTGTACTACTGGCTTAGGAATAATATTTACTACTAGTAAAATATACTGACGTAAGAGTTTAACCCACGATTAACATCGCACTGGTTTGCAACTGGCCCAATAATGATCGTTACCACTGGTGTCATACAGGCATAAGGGTTTCGCCATCGGTTGGCGTAATACTGGATCTACTACTGGCGCCGTACTGATACGTATAACTGGTCAAATACTGACACAAGCGTTAAAACATCGGTTGGCAGCGTCCTGGTGTACTACTGGCTTAAGATGAATATGCATCACTGGTTAAATAGCGGCATCGGTGTTTCGCCAGTGATTAAAGTAGTTCTGGCCACATAATAACTTCAAGAGCTGATTGACAACCGAGATAAGAGTACAGCCAATGGTTGGCGTGATACCGTGTCTACTACTGGCGCAAGAGTTCAGCCAACGGTCGGTATTATACTGGTATATTACTGACTTATGAGTGCTATACATATTTAAAATTATAATTCAATGTTTTTTTTTGACGAAAAATTGTATTTTTAATGTGAATTTTCAAAACAGGACCGTTACTCATGTTCCCAGGTGGGAATGTCGGTATCGTGCCGGAGTTCACCACCGGCACAGTACTGGCGCATTACTGCCCACCAGTACAGGCAGCCGGTGGTTCGCCCAGTATGGCAAAACGTTGGCTGCACTACCGGGGCGGTACTGTGTGAGTAGTACAAAAATAGTTTTTAAAAAAAGCACATCTATAAATGTTGACAATTTGTTTTAAAATGTCGAGAAATTGACTATACAATTAAGGCGAAAACATTTTTTTTCTATTATTCTAAAACACCTTAAAAGCAAAACGTTACACGAAGGTTTAAAGAAAATTGTTATTAAAAAAATTGTTGCGCAAAGTGGTAAAATTTCCAAGTTCCGTCGATAAAAAATTGTAATGCTCATTAAATGTTATTATCAGAACTTTAAAAATGGGCTAAAACGCGAAAAAATAAAATATGACATAAAGAAAATTTGTAGTCTATTTAAATAATTTATTCAAAAATTATTTTATTTATATTTCCGTGAACAGTTTGTGAATTTTATATCTATTTGATGTCGGATGATGATAAAAAGATTAACGAGAAAAAAGAGTTGAAAAATTGTTGTTTTAACTTTTCTGAACTGTAGCTTATGAGGATGGCCTCTTCATGGAGTTTCAACTTGTCGGATTAGCGCAGTAGTTAGCACTCCCGACTGCTAGGCGATAGACTTAAGTATATAGATGTAGGTTCGAAACCCCGTAGCATTAGAAATATTATTTGTAATTTAATGTGTAAAAGTTTGATATATGTATTCATTCTAATCAGTGCCATTAACATGTATTGACAAAATACTCGCAGTCAATTATTATTTATTTTTTAAATACCTTTTGTGTAATATCTTTAGATTATAGCAATAGTGGGTGGTAAAATGAAAAAAATAGTTTGAAAATTATATTTTTGTAATTATAAATAATATTCGGACGATATCCAGCCGTATGATGATGAATGGATGGCCTTTAAAACAATTAAATAATTTTTTATCATTTTTAAAATTAACTCCGGCATTTTCGTACGCCAACGGTTTTCCAGTACTGTCCCAGTACTGACATCCAGTACTGCTCTAGTACTGAAAGGCCAGTACCGCAAAGCATTGCAAGCAAGTACTGGCATTGTACCGGGTTAGTACAACCAGCCAGTACTGGAACTCCAGTACTAACAGAAGGTACCGCATCAGTACCAAATGTATGTACTAGCCCAGTGATGATGATGATGATGATGATGATGATGATGATGATGATGATGATGATGATGATGATGATGATGATGATGATGATGATGATGATGATGATGATGATGA
>NC_046666.1:92585347-92600546 GCF_010883055.1 Belonocnema kinseyi
GACCGCAGCGGGGAACAATCGTGGGTTTTTTTCTCGGTGTCTCCTTCACCCAGTGTGTTTGGTCCGCGAGACGTATTTTATTTGGCCTTACCCTCTGTTGCCTTACAAATTATTTTGAGGTTATTTTGTTGGTTTGACCTTTAAATGACCCTGATCTTGAACTAATAAAGGTCAACCGACACCGGATTCGGATTCAGCATGCTAAAAAACCTATGTCTGAATTTTTTCTTATTTTTGAGCTATATTTTCTTCATTTGACCTTCAAATGACCTTGAGAGAAATCTGATGTGAAAAAACCGAGAAACGATTCGGAATCAGCGACCCAAAAAAATAGAACCCCAAAGGTCGCCTCCGTGGACTTTGACTTTTTTTTGTTCCTGTGTTATTGATTATTTTCTATATTAATTTGATGTTATTTAACTAATTTTTTTTAACAACTAATAAATAATAATTTTGCAAAAAAGGTTATTAAATTCAATAATTTTTTTTTTTAATTTTTAATATTAATATTAATATATAATATTTAATATATATTTAATGTATTAACATAATTTTAAATATTATAAATAAATAAATAAACTAAATTTTAATATTGAAAATTATAATAATAATTATCATGTTCATTATGTTTTTTATTAATATTATACTTAGAATAATATTAAATATAGTAATATTTGTGTCAAAATTTTTAAAAATACTAGAAGGGTATGAGTTGCTTATCCGATTCCTACTTTACTGACATTTTTTTATTTACTATACCTATTAAGTTTGAACAATGATTTATTATTATATATTATTATTATTGATATTTTTTAATATTAATTTGATGTGATTGAACTGAAATACTATAATTCATTAATGTCGCTACTTACGTTACCGACATTTTTTATTTATCATACCAATTCCAAATGAAATGAGATATAGAGTTGAACGTTTTGGGGTATAAAGAAAATGGTTAATGAACGTTTACGTACTAATAAAATTTTACAATTAAGAACAAATAAATTTTGAAAATTTTTGAAAATATTTTCTTTTAATATATTTTATTTTCTTTTTTTGAATAACTAATAAATAAATAAAACAATGTCAAGCGATAAGTAATAATAATTAAATAATCATTTTTAGACAATGTTAAATAGAATTTAATTAGATTTTTTAAAATTTTTAATCCTTGTAAGCCTCATCATTTCTATCATTATTAAAGGCGAAAGTGAAACGTATTAAGTTTCAAAAATAACAGAATTGATTTTTAAACTGTAATCTATTTTATGTTTCAGGATATGAGAAACTTATCCGATTCCTACTTTACCGACATTTTATTTTTTACCATACCCATTCCGCACGAAATAAGATATCAATATGAAGGTTTTTTTATAAATAAATCAAATTCGCTAAGGAAACCTTTGGACGTTTTTATGTATCTGCGAAAATTTATTGATACAAAAACGATCCTCAATCACGTTTCTTTACCTTCCTTAACTTTCAGCTCTATATCTCATTTCCTCTGGTATAGGCAGGATAAAAAAGGTCGGTAAAGTAGAAATTGTATAAATGTCATATACCATTAAACGTTTGAAACTTTTTACGTAAAAAATGTATCTTCTTTGAGTATATATAGTGTAAATAATCGGATGATAAATATATTTTTACTTTTGTACATAGTCAAAATAGTATAACCCGAAAAGCGATGCATAGATTTCAAAAAATACATATTTAAAAATTTTTTGAATCTTTTTTAACATATTTTGAAAAATGTTTTTTTGGTTTAACTTTTCTCATTACCATAATTGAAATCTATTAATTAAAGTTCACAATTTTTTTTATTTGATACGAGCTGATTTATTCAGAATGATATTATATTTTTATTAAAAGATAAGTATGTTTTGTTCTTATGAAATATCTTAAAAATTAAAAGGTGTAAAATTATAAAATAATTTTTACCATCGTAATTTGTTTAAGCTTAATTTTTATTATTCAGCGTTTACAAATGCATATCATATTCAAAAGTAATAAATAAAACTGAAATAATTAATTACAAAATAAAATATAAAAATTTTAACGGTGATGATTAACATATGAAATAACATTTCTGTGAATAATTTACAAAAATATGTTCTTTTTAATGGAATATTAAAAAGTTTATTCAGTAAATTGTAATACAATCATACAAATAGTAATTCATTTTTTCTTTACAGTGTCCATTCATAAACAAAATCATGTCCAAGAACAAAAAATTCCTAATGAAATAAAAATCAAGACTGAAGCAGAGAACATTGAAGAAAGAAATGGGTTCAGAATCGGAGGAAGAGGTGGGTGAGGATGTAGAAGAAAATGAAGGAGGAGCTATTGACGTGGAGGGTTTGGAGGAGGAGGAAGAATATAACATACAGATGGACGAGAGGGCCGCAGCCTTAGAAAATATTTATCGCTCTCAACTGCGAATTCATTAGCAGATGCATGAGCAGCAATTGATAGAGCAACAATTTCAGCAGCATCAATGGGCTGAGTAAGTCCATCAGCGTTAGCTTCAAACAGGTGGTGGTGTAGAAACAGGTAGGAGGGAGAGTCTTTTTATTATTAAAAGGGATAGATCACGGTTTTTGGAAAAATTTCAGGCGAATGGGCGTAAAATTGAGGTTAAAATAGTGGAGCCTTCAGAAAAGGAAAATATTATTGAGTATTTAAAAAAAGTGTTTTCCTCTATTTTTAAATACCTAATGAATTTTGTTGAAAGCCCTGAGGATTATGCGGGAATAAAATTTAATTCAGATTGTTTTCTAAAGGTGCTGGGGGTTTATCCTTTCGCTCGGCACGTGAATTGACTTTCGAGAACCTTCGGGATCTCATTTTTTAAATCGTCCAAAGTAACGATGACTTTAAATTAGACCAATCATTTGTAGTCACATTTAATATTATAAAAAGTATACGCGGTGCTGGGAGAAAGGTGCTGACGCACGAGGGTGTTAGTAAAAGATCAATTTTGAAAACTGAAAACTCTGATAGGTTTTGTCTTCCGCGTTCTATTGTTGCCGCCTGTGTGTACCAAGAGCGGGGTACAATTCGTAGCGGAGAGTTGCATGCTAAATGGGAGAGTATTAGGAAATCAAAGAGTAAGCTACAACGCGACTCAGCTACTGAGCTAGTGCGCAAATCAGGTTGACGATCTCTGAATTAGGTTGTGGATTATTTGAAGCTAATATCATTCAAAATTACCTCCTACGTGAGCAAATCGCGATCGTTATTTTTGAATTTAATAATTTCGGTATGGGTAAAGTTCCGCCAGTATATGACGGTACAATTATGATTGTCGAGTCTGGACATACGGTACGATATAGCGTAAATATAATGTTTTATCCTGATACAAATCATTTTGAACCCATATAATGCTTAAAAGCAGCCGCGGGTGGTCATGAGTTTTGCATACCATGCAATAAAAGCTACGCAAATCCATCAACTCATAGATGTTTCAATAAATGCAGCTCATGTCTGTCAATACCTCCTTGCAAATCTGAGACTAATGAACCTGAAATAAAATGCAATTCTTGAAATAGATTTTTCTTTAATAGGAATTGTTTCCTTAGACATAGTGAAAAAGGCTCTTTTTCCGCTAATAAGAGCGTATGTTCTACTTTACAAATTTGACAAAATTGTTAGAAAGTAGTAGATTTTTAAAAATCTAAAAACCTTCAGTGTGGGACATGAGCCGAATCTCTGTGTAGCTCAGAAAGTCTACGCTGACTGCTTATTGAACGAAAATATTACGGAATCATGTCAATATTGTGGTGTCCGACAGCTAATATTTAAAGGGAAGAACGTTATAAAAGATTTTGTAGAGCACGTAACGCGTGAGAGGAAAATTTTTTGTCAACAAATTTGCATTGCACGCAATGCAAAAGGATTTAACCTGCAGTTTATTCTCTGCTACTTGGTGGATGTAAAAGGTACAAGAATCCGTCTAAAGTTAATAACTAATGGCACCAAAATCATGCTCATGCAGGTCAGGGATTGTAAATTTGTAGATAGTTTAAATTATATGCCCATGTTATTTACTGCTCTCTCCAAAGCATTTGGACTCATTGGGGAAGGTTCAAAGAAAAAAATATTTCTACATTTTTTTAATAGATCAGAAAATGATTCGTATGTCGGTCCCTTGCCACCGGTTGAGGACTACTCGCCCTATACCATGAAAATCGAGGCTCGTAAAGATTTTCTGCAACCTGAAACCGTAGGTATTATACCCAATGGCGGTTACAGACGAGCAAGTAATCAGTCTGTAAAAGGCATTGAGTAGTTATTATGGGTCGAGAGAGAAATTGGGGTCGAAATTAGGCACGCAGCTAGATGTCGTGAAATTCGCTTACCAGAGGGAGTTCTAGTTGACGGGTATTATGTGGATAGAGGTGAAAAGCGGCATGTTTTGCAGTTTCATTGCTGCTTTTGGCATGGGTGCAAGCAATGTCATAAAATAAATCAAGATAAAAAATTAACCTCTGGGGAAACTCTTGATACGCGATATGAAAGTGCTTGTGCCGCGAGTGATATAATACAAAAAACGGTTACTTATTGACCGAAATTTGGGAGTGTCAATACGGTAAATTAAAGAAAAATTCACCCTAGATCCATGAATATTTAAAAAATCACCCATTGCTGCAACAAGATGCTTTAAACCCTCGCAACGCTTTTTTCGGAGGTCGCATGGGAAATACCGTTTGCTATTATAAGGTGAAAAGAAATGAAGAATACAATATATTGACGTTTGCTCTTTATATACTTTTATTTCGAAAATGGGCAAATTTCCTGTTGGGCATCCGAAAATTTATGTAGGAGATGAGTGTAAGGGTTTAGCTGGTCCAAATTATACGAATTTGAAACAAATTGATGGTTTGATCAGATGTCATGTAATTCCACCTCGCAATTTATACCATCCAGTGCTACCAGTGCGAATGCATGGGAAACTCATGTTTCCACTGTGTCACGCGTATTGCAAGTCTATGAGCCAAAGCAATTGTACTGATGAAGATGCACCGCGTGAGTTGGAAGGAACATGGGTAGCGGATGAGTTAAATAAATCCATCGAACTAAACTATAGAGTGACAGATATTTCCGAGATATGGGAATATCAGGTTACGCAGTACGATACAAAAACACGTAAAGGTGCATTATTCGTGGCTTATGTAAACACCTTTTTAAAAATTAAGCATGAATCTAGTGGTTGGCCGAGTGAGTGCCTTGACGAGGCGTCAAAAGAAAATTATCTTCGCGAGCATGTCACGGTTGAGGGTATAGAGTTAGACCGTGAAATGGTTTTTAAAAATCGAGGTTTACGATCCGTTGGAAAACTCTGTCTCAACTCATTTTGGGGTAAATTCGGTCAAAGAGCGAATTTACCACATACAAACGTTGTTGAAGAACGTAGACGATTGTTGGAGTTGTTGACTAACCCAGAGTTGGAACTCCATGATATTACAACCGTCAATGATGATGTTTTATACGCCACCCGGTCGTATAAAGACGAGGCAGGTGTGGCATCACCCTATACAAATGTAGTCATAGCAGCTTATACCACTGCTCAAGCTCGACCAAAGCTTTTTGACTACTTGTATCAGTTGGATCGACCCGTTTTCTACTACGATACGGATTCGAGCATTTATATATGCCATACAAATTTACCAGAATACAATCCATCATTGGGTCGATTATTGGGTCAAATGACGGATGAGTTGGAGGTGTATGGCAAAGGTAGTTATATTGACACTTTTGTATCTGGTGGTCCTAAGTTTTATGCCTATAGCGTGACCTTTCCAGATAGAAAAAGTCATCAGGTTTGCAAACTTAAGGGAATAACTTTAAATTATAAAAATTTACAAGTATGCAATTTTGAAACCATCCGGGAAATGGTAGTCAGCAATGCTCCTCCTATTTCAATCTCTTTTAGAGCAATTCGCCGATCAAAATTCCATGATGTCATGACAAGGACGGAGAAAAAACCGTGTAAACCGGTACATTGTAAGAGAAGATTCTTTGAAAATTACGAATCTTTACCTTACGGATATGATGTAGAGGGGGAAAACATGGAACATAGGAAATAGTATGATTTTAGTAGTTTCTTTTTATGTAGCTAATTATTTCTAAAATTACGTTTTAAGATCTCTCTCTCCACCTGCATGTGTATTGAGAAGATGGTCAGCATGGGTTCAGCTGGAAGAAATGTGCGTCTATTTATTTATATAATCTGCTGTTAAACCATAAAATTGTATAACTAATAGCTTTTTATATTTCAGCAAATATGGGTTTATACGGTGAACCTGTTTTCCAGACAATAAATCATCCTGTTGCTTCTATACGTCCTTTTGTACAGGAAAGACGTAGACCACCATGCCCTGCTGCAATTCCAATTGCACAAGCTCTTTTGGCAAGACCACCACATCCGGAATTAGCAAAGACCCGGCCAATAGCCAATTTATGGCAAATGGCCTTTCCTGACGATGAAAGACGACCTCAACTTTTTTATTAAATTCATCCGTGCATCGCGTTGTAAATATTTTAAAATAAATATTATTATTATTTTTTAAATTGTTTTTATTTTTGTTTGTTTTTCAAATATTCGTCTATTTAATTTCTCATTTTTCAACATTTAAAACTTGTAAAACAAGCTATAGTTTGTTTTTGAATAAAAAAAATAATAAACAGCCACAGTAGCAAAAAGTTCAGAAATAGTTTTAATAAAACTAGTAGCGGTAATTGCGGTAATATTACGGGTAAAAGTTCTCTAACATCAGTATCAGTGATCAAACTGAAGGTAAGTCTATACTATACATTTTATTCGAAAAGACTCTCCACGGAAGCGCGGGCCGGTTGGCTGGTGGGCGCGGACCACGGGCGCTGAAAATGAGCTTATAGCAACGCCACCGCATCGCGACGGCCAGGGTTATAAGCTCATTCCCTGGCCACTGCAACCAGGCCTATTAGCTTGTTCGCCTGGGTGCCGTGCTCGCGGGGGGAAAATATAAGCTTATTAATGCACATAATTATTTAATTTTGACATCACATTATCTTTAAGACAGTAAAAAATAAGATAAAAGGGGGTTACACTGTATAATTTCTTTATTCTTCAATACGGATCCAAGGTGAAAACATCCATTCACGTCTATAATTTCTGGTCCAACGGGTTGTGGTAAAACTGTTTTTGTGAAAAAATTTCTTCAAAATATTAATTTAATGTGTGATGTTTTATTTTCGCACATAATTTTATATTTCTCAGAATGGCAGTCATCCTATTAAGAGTACGGGGAAGGAGTTGAATTTCATGAAGGTTTACCTCAAGCATCAGACTAAGCCAATGATCCTCGAACCAAACTTGTAATTATAGACCATCTTATGCGTAAATCGTCAAATAACACAGTCGTTGATCTTTTTACCATCACAAAAATTTGAGTGAGATCTTTATATCACAAAATATTTTTCACCAGGGACATGGTCAACGCGATATTTCTTTAAGCGTTAATTATATTGTAGTATTTAAAAACCCAAAGGACCGAGCGCAAATTCCACATCTAGCTAGACAGGCATATCCTGAAAATAAACTTTTTCTACAGGAAGCTTATTATGACGCAACCTCTAGCCCCCACGGCTACCTCCTAGTGGATTTAAAACAATCTACTACTGACAACTGTAGATTTAGAACTTGTATATTTCCGTCAGATTCACATCAAAACGTTTACGTACCAGCTAGTGGTATAAAAGCAGGCTCATCAAGCACCCTAGTACCATTTGTACGTTTGTCATGATGACGTATGCACGAGAATCCATCGGGAAGAAGAATGTTAAAAAGTTACACGCTCTCTAACATTTGGATACAGATCGGCGACGCGCTATTTTAAAAAAAGCTAACCCACAACTCGTTTAAAGTATCTGTGAATGTGCATTGAATATTTTACATGGAAACGTTTCTCTAAAACAAACCGAGAAGCGAAAATTGAAAAAAACATAGATATGCATTAAGAAAACTAGTATCACCACGCGGTTCGTAATTATTTATCATATTTACTCAAATGGAACATGCTAAGAAAATGGCACTTGTACCAAGTGATTGTGTCGAGCAAATCAAGCTCCAGTTGTACCCACAACAACAACAACAACAATTCACCATTTTTATTACTTCAAAGACACCCGGAAATGCAATTTCCAGGCTCGACGATGAAATGAGTAAAATTTTATACTCTCCATTATACACTGATGAACATGAAAAGTGGAAATTATATCAGCAAGTTTCACAAAGATTTTTGTTCTTTACGGATGAAGCAAAAAATTTAATTGAAAAGAAAAAGGAGATAAAGGATGCTCTTGATGACAAATTAAACAGTGCTCAAAATGAATTGACGAGTCCTAATGAAGACGACGTTGTTTTGACTCTTCCCATCTCAGATATTATTTCTCTGTGCCTAAGACTTATAGGGAGAACAGTAAATATTTGTTTGAAAGATTACAAGCACCAGAGGTTAAAAATAGAATAAAATGGGATAAACAGGGTGTTGTATTTATCGACGGAGAACGTGTCGAGAAATCAAATATTTCAGATTTAGTGAACGATGCTATTAGGTATAGGAAATCAGTTGTTGTGCCAGGAAGACGTCAGTTTACAAAGTTTTTTCACGGAATTAAGACCCCAAAAGAAATTTTGGGCAATCGTGAGTACTGGAGATCAAAATCACATACATCTGTAGCAAGGTTATTAAACAACTCGCGTAAAAGTTCTACACCCAAGAAATCTAGAAAACTTAATGAAGAAGATGCGGATAAAAATATAGAATATCAGTCTCTCTTGAGGGATGTCGAGAACTAGTAAAGTACCAACGATTCGGAAGCTGCAGATGACGATGTTGATACTATTAAAAGTAATACAAAACGACGTACCTGACTGAATTTTAATTTTTAAAAAATGAAACAATTGGAAGACATATATTATGACCCTTCACATGAGGCTTCTTACGCGGGTATAGAAAAGATTGCAGAGTCTACACGGCGAAATATTCCATGTAAGCAAGTAATTGACTGGTTAAAGAGACAAGATGCATACAATCTCCATCGACCTATTAGACGTGACTTTGCTAGACAACATTACAGTGTGTGTAATATTGATGATGTTTGGGAAATTGACCTAGCAGACTTGAGATCTTTAAAAAGCTATAATGATGATTTTTCCTATCTACTGGTAGTCATTGATGTTTTGAGCAGGTTTGTCTGGGTTGAACCACTTCAAAGTAAAACTGCATCTGAGATTAAAGAAGCATTTGAACGAATTCTGCATGGAACCAGTGGTAGAATACCAGTCTACCTACAGAGTGATAAAAGAAAGGAATTTATTGGTTAAGTTTTTCAAAAATTCTTGTCAAATATTGAAATACCATTTCGTGTTACACGGGATCCTAGTACAAAGGCCGCCATTGTTGAACATTTCAACCGTACTCTTAAGGAGCGTATGTGGCGGTACTCTACGAACCGTAATACTCATCGATACATTGATGTTCTCCAGCAAATAGTACATGCATACAATAATGCTCGTCATTCAAACAGTTGATGTATGTATCAGTCCTGCTAGAAACAGCTTCTTGTAAAGTGGGTTGGGTAAGTGCCAAATTCAACTCGTGGATACCAGCTACAGAGCTAAACACTCTACAATAAATGACGAAGACCAGTTTTATCTCATTTTACCAAGTGATAGTAGTATAAAATATTTTTCACAGAATATAATCACCCACTTTATCACAGAGATACAGTTTCCACAATCATTTTTACATAAGAGAGGTTAATCCAGTATGGAAAATCATATCTCAATTGTAACAAAATCAATTGTAGAGAAAATAGGTATCATTGAAAAATCTAAAATTGAAAGTGTTCGAGTAAACGAGTCTGGTAGTGTCGATTTAGCCATATTCGAAAATTCTAACAAACCACGCGATAATAATACCATTTCAGCTGATGAAGGTTTTAAACTGAAGCTGTTTAAAGGAAAGTGGAAACGTCTTATTACATCATTCTTTCTACCGGGAGTTTACTCAAAAATGGATGACCTTATATATGCTATAAATAATACCCCCGAAATAAATAAGCATGCAGCTGTTAAAAAAGAAAAGAGAAACAATCATTATGTAACGCTGGAGAAGATATGTAAAGTGGATTGTAAGATTACTGGTCGTCATTTTTTTCTAATCAGTGAGAATATATCTCAAATTCTAGTTTTTACACCTTATACACTTTTACCTATCGATGCATGCATGGCACACCGTCCACCAAGTTTATCAAATGGTCTACCAAATAAAATTTTTGTGTAATTGTGATCTATGCGAACCACGTATCACTGGAAATGTAAAAACATCACACTTACGAGTCGTGCCGGTGGATACGAAAAATTATATTTTTAGTTCAACACAGGTGACAAATTTTTAATCACACCTCATTATATTCATATTCTTAATACTTCATTCCGTACAATCGAAATAGATATAAGGGACCATTTAGGAATTGCTGTATCATTTGAGCTTGGCACGTCAACCGTGACACTTCATTTCAAACGGATTGCGTAAACATGAGCCATTACACAGAATACTATACATCTCAAGTCGAAGGTGGAGGCATTTCCAGAATTTACATTGGTTCTCCGTATCAGAGAGGACATGGTACAGGTAGTTTTCTCGGTGGCCTGTTTCGACGAGCTTTACCATTTCTTACACGTGGGGCAAGAGCAGTTGGAAAAGAAGCACTGCGGCACAGAATGAATGTTCTTGATGATGTGGAACGTAACATACCATTGAAAAAGTCTGTGGAAACACGACGCAATGATGCTGAAAGGAAATTGAAGAGACGAGCCATGGAAAAAGTGGAAAACTTGATGAATGGATCGGGATATAAATTGAGTGGGAAGAGGAATAATCTTCAGGCGTTCGGCGTTCGCAGAGTGTTGAACATCGCGGGAAAACCTCGTAGAAGAAAAAAAAAGGGTGGTAAATTAGAAAGAAGAGGAAGAAAAAAACGGTAGTTAAGAGATAGAAAAGTAAAAAATCTAAAAGAAGAGCACGTCCACAAAGTACAAAAACATCGGTAATTGATATTTTTCGAAACAAGTAAAAATGTCATTTTTACACTCGCACGCGTGCGAGTGCATGAAATCGGAATTAGATCTCTTCACTACGTCCAACACAAACGTCCATAGAAGGCTTTCAATGGGTGCACTATAAGCCAGTTTCATCTCTCACAAATGACTCGCCCATCGAGTTTGTAGTTCAAGGTCAGAGGGATGAGTACATTGATCTTACACATACACTTCTAGGTGTAAGAGTCAAATTAATCACTCCTAAAAAAACTACAGAAAATACTTCGAGTGTAGAATCCGTTGGTCCTGTCAACAATTTACTACATTCCATGTTTAACCAGTTGGATGTATACTTTAATCAGAAGCTTGTCTCGCCACCAAATAATGCATATGCATACAGAGCGTATATTGAATCTCTGCTTAACTATGGGCCAGCAGCGAAAAAAGTCATCTCACATCAGCATTATGGCTTGACGATACAGCAGGGAAAATGGATGACAGCACAACGCACTACCAGGTTCTCGTCGATCGACAACTTATACTGGGTGAAGGAGGAAAAATTGATCTGATTGGTCATTTGCACAGTGATGTTTTCAATCAGGATAAATTTCTCTTGAATGCTGTTGAACTTAGATTTCGACTGGTGCGTTCTAAGGATGCTTTTTGTCTTATGGATCCTACTGATCGGGCTTATCTCCATATTGAAGATGTATCTCTTCTTATTCGGCGTGCAAAAATCAGCCCTAGAATTCTACTTGTACACGCAAAAGCTCTTTCTCAAGGTACGGCCAAGTACCCACTCACTAGAGTAGAGGTTAAAACACTCACAATTCATTCTGCTGTTCAAAGTGAAACTCTCGACAATGTTATACTCGACCAAATACCAAAAAGAAGCATCATTGGATTTGTCGAAAATGACGCATTCAACGGTCATCACAGTAAAAACCCCTTTAACTTTAGAAATTTTAATATCAATCATTTCTCTCTCTACGTGGATGGTATGCAAATCCCGTCAAAGCCTTTGCAACCAGATTTCTCAAAAGGAAAGCTATACATTAATGCTTATCATACTCTGTTTTCCGGAATGGGGTTTCATTTTATGAACGAGAGAAATAATATTGATCGTTTTGATTACGCAAATGGATACTGCCTCTTTGCATTTGATCTTACACCTGATCTATCTGCAAATTGTCAATCACGCTGGAATCTCGTTAAACATGGCAGCCTTCGCATTGAGCTTCGTATAGAAGAGACACTACAACAAACTATTAATTGTTTAGTCTAAAAGAATACGACAATATCTTGGAAATTGACGCGTCCAGGCTGGTTATAGTAGATTACAGCGGTTTAAACCTGCACAGACCTGCATAAACCTGTTTAACAGAACCGGTTTTCAATATCAGTTGAACATGGACAGGGGAAAAACGACGAATGTGTACCCGAGTATATGAGTAGCTCTGCTCAGTTGGCTGTAGTCTCTCGCAAAGGTATCTTCATCCTCATCTCTACTCTTGAATGTAAAACAATGGACTATATAATCGACATACAAGACTTTTGAGATATAGATGACCAGTTTATACCAAAGGAAGTGGCGTTTGTTGCTGTTGATCATAAATACATAGCTGATTGGATTGTTGGACCGCCATATCTCTTCTCTGAACTTCCTGCATTGTTAAAAATCACAAAACAACTGGCTAACCTGTCACCATCATGGAATTGAATGGTTCGATGGAGATATCCCACTTAAGTTTTTATATTCAAACCTTCGAGAAGTTGCCAAAACTGCATCACAGATTTACACACGTTTTCGGGAAAAAGCCTCGCTTTTACAGAAAATCACCAGCAGACAAATCATAAATTTGGAAGAAGTAAACTGCCCAGCCTTTAAAAGACTCGACGACAGGAGAGATTTCTGCTTTCTCCATGGAGTTAGAAAGGAAGAAATGTTCAGATGTGCTCTCAACAATGCTATGAAACTACGCCAGTGGCTTCGAAAACAACGACAGGAAGAAATTCTTTGTAAACTGTCAAACAGAAAGTCTATGTACGGAAAACAAACATTGCTAGAAATTTTGTTCCAGATGGTGCTGACGTCAAAACTGAATCTTTAGATAAGACAACTGATTCTAAGCCTTGTCCTTACGAGATTGTTAACATCAAATATGAACAGTGTAAAGATATGGCAGGTAATTCAGATTTTAATAGTACCCACGATTGGTGTATACCCGACAGATCAAATTCCCAAAACCTGGACAAGACCAGCTGCAGCGGTGGTTAACACTGATGATCACACTCAGCCTGGTTTCCACTGGATCGGAATCCATATTGGCGGAACCGGAAGAGGAACCTACTTTGACAGTTACGGAATACTGCCTCTTATTCCTCAACATCTTCGTCATCTACGTAGAAACTCCAGCCTCTTCAGATGGAACACCAAACAACTATAGAGTACCTCTTCAGATGTATGTGGTCAGTTTTGTGTCACGTTTCTTCATCATATGTGTAATGGTGTCACTTTGCGTCATTTCATTGATATTTTAACGGACAACCTCTTAGATAATGATCGCATTGTGGTCAACTTTCATAAAAAATGGTAGATGTGTTTGCGCACTACGAAGTAAAAATCGGTTTAACTCCTGTGTACAATAATGTGCGTCGAAACTTGCTACTTTGTACCTTTTGTAAATATCATGTATATATGTATATTGTATAGGTGTTTTTCTCTTCTCTCATGTTGAATAGTTAGTCTCGCCACCTTACAAGTGTACCCTTATCTATAGAATAGAATTAAGAATTCAGATGTAATTTTTTTACAACGTTTCTCCTTTGTTTGTCCTTTAACTATTTATTTTTATAAAGTACATCAAAGAATTTTTTTAATAAATAATTTTATAATTAAAATTTCTTACTTCAAAACATTAGGTTAGATGTAAGACGCTCCCATAATATCTGTCATGGCGAACACCCCACTCCAAATTCTCCATAAGATCTGTCATAGCGGACTCCCCACTCCAAATTTCCCATAATAGCTGTCATGTCGGACCCTACACTCCAAATTTTCCATAATACATGTCATGGCGGACCACCCACTCCAAATTTCCCATATCTGTCTTAATGGATTTCCCCCCCCCCCTCCAAATTTCTCATAATATCTATCATGGCGGACCCCCACTCCAAATTTCCCGTAATATGTGTCATGGCGGACCCCCCACTCCAAATTTCCCATAATACCTATCATGGTGGATCCCTCCACTCCAAATTTCCCATAATATCTGTCATGGCGGATCCCCCACTCCAAATTTCCCATAATATCTGTCATGGCGGGCCCCCCACTCCAAATTTCCCATAGTGTGCACTCTCTACTTGGGCCCCATCTAGAACGTAACGCTAAGACCATGAGGGCCCTGCGACATTTTCTGACAGGCTTAAAGTGGGGTTAGCTCTCCTACAACCCAATTAAAGTAAAAGTCCCCTACATGGCTCCTACAAGGTACTGTAACACTCATGATAGCCAGTACTTTGATCTATTAATCATCATACGACTGCATACCGTCCTAATATCATTTATAATTCTAATGATTGAAATTTCATTAAAACATTTTGGTTCATTTAAACACCCACTACTGCGATACTCTAAAGATAAGACACAAAAAAGGTAATTAAACAATAAATATAAATTGATTGGGAGTATTTTGTCTTTAAATAGCCATGGTCCTGCTTACAGTGATTACATATATTACATTTTCAAACGTTATATTACAAATACAATTTTTAACGTCACTGGATATGGAACACCTACATCTATACCTAAATATTTTGCACAGCAGTCGGGAGTCTTAACCATTGCGCGAAACCTACAAGTTGATTCTCGGTGAAGAAGCCATTCTCATAAGCTACATCTCAAAAAAGTTAAAACACCAAGTTTTAAACTCCCTTTTTCTAATTGCAGATTTGTTTTCATACGGCGTTATGTAAATGCTAAATATAAGAACTGTTAAGAGGAATATCAATAAAATAATTTTTTCATAAATAATTTAAATGCATCGAAATTTTTCTTCCGAGTAATGTTTCGTTTTTTCCTGTTGTAGACTACTTCACAACTTTTCTTTA